>NC_056732.1:1306943280-1306970780 GCF_019279795.1 Protopterus annectens
TAAATGCTGATTTTGGTGTGATAGTAACTGGTCCTGCTGTACGAATTAGTCATACATCTGATTTCCCTGTTGACCAGAGAGTTTCTGGTATGCTCCTTAAGGCATTTTCTTCCTCTTTTAGTAAGAGTGTTAATCAGCTGTCCTCGCTAGACTGCAAGTGTACAGCTGGATGTGTCTGTGTTATCCAATTTAACTTCTGCTTCTGTACTCCCTGTTCTGACAATTCTAACTCCGTCTGTTTTTCCCACTTTGTGACTCTTTCTCCTAGGTCTGCCCATTTCACATTCTTGTCCTTAGTTAAACTAACATGTGGTAATCGATTAGATTTATAGAGTGCAAAGAATTCCTGGGGCAATGAACAGCTAACTACACTGTTCCCTTCTGTGTCCCAGTACAGATTACGTAATACTAATCTGTTTGCATGGTTTTTAAACAGTTCTTGCTCATATTCCTTATCAGGTCCTGGTGTGCTACAATAATACAGAGTACAGTGCAACAAATGCTGTTTATCAGTGTTAAGGGAGGGAGACTTACTGATGGCTACATTCATCAGTTCTTCGGTTACTGCCCCTGGACCAGTTGTGACCAAGTCCTGGCTGTACCAATAAAATGTTTCGCCCTCCGGTCGTACCACAAAAGTATCCATTTGTCGCTGTGCTTCCATACCCTGCATAGTTGGAACTACTGCTTTGCCAAATATCTGCATAAGATCTCTGCCCAAAAGGTTTACAGGGCATTTTGCAGAAACAACAATTTTGCTTTTCTGGGTCATCCCCGAAACAGGGTCAGTTATTGCTATGTTATGGGAGAGTGGCTCCCGATACAGCTGTCCATTAGCTGCTTTCACTAATATGTAATCAAATGATTCTGAATTTTCTGGTAGATTGGAAGGATGTATCAGGGTTCGTGATGCCCCTGAGTCACACAAGAATTTTACTTCCCTCCCCTCTACCAGAAGTGTAAATTCCGGTTTCGTGTCTGCTAAATAGAGCTCTAGGCTCAATAATGCTAAGTCTAAAATTTCACTTACTTCACCATCTGTGATTTCTTGCACTTCCACTATTTCTTCTATCACATCCCCTACTCCCTCTATCACATTTGCATTTGTCTTTTCTTGGTTACTCCCTTCTAGTGATTCTTGACTATCATATAGTCAGTCCTCACCCTCCTTATCTTCCATGGCTACCTTCTTGTTTCGCTTGCAGTCCCTTGCTAAATGTCCTTTTTTTCCACACTTAAAACATTCACCCTTTTTCTTTCTCTCTTCAAACTCCTCTGATCGCTTATCAGATTGTTTGTTTCCCTGGGCATTTTTCTTGCCCCTTTTCCTGGACTGTACTACATAAACTTCTGCTCCATCTTCTACAGAAAATACTTGGGCTTTCTTTTTCTTTTTACTGTTAAAATGCCTTTCGGCATGTCTTGCATATTCAAGTAGTGACTGTAATCTACTTGTACGATGGTCTACCATGTGTTTTGTTATAAAGCTGCTTATAGGCAAAATACTGCCTTTCAAAAATGCATTCTTTAGCTGCTGCTCATACGGGGAATCATGTGTTTGGTCTTCAGATACCTGCATTCCACAATGGTTATTAAAACACTCTAATAATCTAGCATAATATCTGTCAACAGTTTCACCTTCTTGTTGGATGCATTGATTAATGCAAGTCCAGTCTGCCCTGGGCTTCCATTTCTCAGAGATTCGGTCTGTTAGACCTTTTACTCTGTTATCCAGTTCCGCGTTGCTATGTGGGAGTGGCTTGTGTTCTGCGTCACGGGGATTCCAGTTGCCACTGATCATGTGCCAATCTGGACCTACAATTTGTCTAACTACTTTTTCTACTTCTTCTCCATTTAAATGATAACTTAACCTCATGCCCTGTAAGTCTTCTAAGAATTTTCTAAAATTAACTTTTGGATGGGGAATTCCCTCTGTGGCTTTCTGGATGTCTTCCAGTGTCCACGGTCTATATACTAGGAGAGTCAGGCCCTGCCCTGCCTGTCCTGCCTGAGAATTTGGTACTTCTATGAGCTGACATATCTCTTCTTCACTCATAGCTCGTGAATTTTTTTCATTTGATATAACTCAGTATCCCCTCTTAAGTTACGTGTTCGAGACCTAGTCTCGATGGGATCTCTGACATACGGTCTTGGCTTTGCGGTGACAGCTGGGTATAGCAGAGGTGGACCAACTTGTCCACTCGCTTCATATTCTGGTACGGGAAGCAGAGGAGGTGGAGGGGCTGATGCTATTACCAAATTATTGTCTTCTTTATCTAAAAACATAGCTTTTGAATTATTACTTTTTTGTTCCCTATGGTTTGCTTCCTCAATCCACCTGTGTGCCTGAGAAATGCCTAATTGACGTTGCTTTTTTACCTGACCTTTTGCGTCGGTTTTAAGCTGTTTGACAAGTTTAATAAGCGAGGATTTTTCTAATTTTCCATCAAATTCATATTTATTAACCCATTTTGTATAGTACCTAACACTGTCGGCATGCTGTAATCGCATATATTTTGCATCTTCAATTAACGGTGGAACTTGGGAACTTTTTGTGCACTTATTACCCATATTGTTCTGACTATTAAAAATGTTACATAACCCTTCTTATTATTACGTGGTACCACAATTTTTCTTTTTCACCGTTTATCTAGAATAACTGTCTTACCTATTCTGTTTCCCCGATCTATGATAAGACTGCAATCTTCCTGTCCCTGACTTGTATAAAACAAATCTCCTGACAGATGATACAAATCAAGTCCCTGATCTAAAACAGAAAAAAGGCAAATCTCACCTTACCTGAGCCTCTGTGCTTGATCACCAGGTTCGATGGAAAACCGTTAACTTGTCCTCCAGTCGCAGATCAGAAAAGTGGCTGGCCTCTTTTGAACAACAATTCAGTCGGAGGTCTTTCAGAGCAGAAGAACTGATGTGGTCTCTTCCCCGCACGGTTTCATGCCACCTGGCCCATCTGACCTGAGGCGAAGTGAGAGTTTCCGGTCCGAAGGACTAATCTGTCAAAGGAAAAACAACTTCAAAAAGATCAACACACGGCATGTTCAGTTTAACACACTTTAATCTTGCAGCAAGGAGACAAAAACGTGCTAATACAGAGTTTGTCTAACTAGAATCAGGAAGTGAAGCTATTTTTATACATTTCTTACAAGACATTGCCTACTATGCTGACGTGATAAATCACAAGTTCTTTCAATATTATTTCATAGCAGCTGTTTGTCCATGATTTTCTGCTGGCATATCAAGTTTACAAAAAAACTTCCTAAGAAAAACAACGTGGCCTTGATGACCACCGGTCAGATACAACTTCTCACTATGCAATGTTACCATTCAAGGTACTATGGCTAATTCGAGCACAAAGCAAGTACAGATTATAGTTCATTTCTTCAAGCAGTCTTTGTTTAACTGTATCTGTCTTTTCTGCAGCTGTGCATGTTCTCATAACACGAACAGAGCTGATTGTTCAACTTCAGTAACATTATAGAAAACAGTATTGTTCTATTCATTATTTTCCTGACCTAGCAGATAATCACCTGCTTCTCAATAAATTTCCAAAAGGCATAAACATGAATTTTGCTGTGCTAGCAAATATTAGGTCAGAGAGCATCTTGCAGTTTCAGAAAGCATCTGTAGTTTCATACAAAACTAAGCTGTGCATAAAATAGAATGAAATGTGTTAACCCTTTTAGCTTCTAATAAGCACTAAACATATACATTAATACATATTTTTCTAACAAAATGTATGGTCCAGAATTCTATAGTAAGTAGAATATTAATGTAGTGCATAGAGCGTTGTGGTTACACTCCGATAGTCAGAAAAATACAAATCAGTTAAACACTAAAATGGCATGAGACCTAACCTTAACAATTGTTAAGCACCCCTAATAACAATGTAATACTGATCTATACATAATTTATGAAGTGATCACCATGTTACATACGCAATATAGTGCATACAACGTACTCATATCTATAGAATATTCAGTGTTATTTTACAGTATAGGATTATAGTCGCACTTAATTTTGTTTGGTCTGACTGCATTAGCAGGAGCCTTATTAATGGACTGGTGCAAGGGCAAAAGTATTTCATCAATAGGTATGCTTTTACTGAGATTTTACATTATATATGGGGTGAGCCTTCAAATAAGAAGTTAATTTAGTAATGGGGTTGTTGTAAATGCAGGAACATTTTCTGATGGCTGTGTTTCCAATGAAGTTTTAAATTATATCTTGGTTGAGATATTTCTGATATATTTTGGGAATGACTTCTACAGTTTCATAACATGTACAGTGTAGACAATTACCATTAATGTTTGATTAATGTGGCTACCTGCAAACTAAGCAACTTTATTCTAGCACTGCTTCAGCACGACTAGCTGAGAGAACTGTAAGTTAGTGAAAATTGATGAGCTATGTGGGAGACTATGGAGCAGACATGCCTGTGATGTGGTCTGCTGTGCATACTCTGATAGGAGAGGTTTAACTTTAGAGAAAAATCCTAGTTTATAGTTGCCCTTTTTTTAATTCATGTTGGATGTGCTGATTGAATCTTATGCAATGGTCATATTGTTATTTATTTTTTTATTTAACATTTGTTTACCAGCAATGTCCGACTGGGCTAAAAAGCCCATTTTCAGTAGAGGCCGGGGGAGAAAAACTCCATGTAATAGCAAGTTATCAATGCAATATTGAAATAACAAAATGCACATAGGTACATCAAAAACAATTTATGTAGTTCATATTTAAATTAATTAAAAATTAGACTTAAGCCATGGAGATCCATCTATTGGTTGATTGTTGGGTTGAAGGATTTAATAGCAGTTTAAATTCTTCAAAACAGTTTTCACTTTTTGAAAAGGAATGCTGTAGGTCATCTTAGAGGTGTTTCACTTAAGAGTCTTCAAATATTAGTGCTGAGTCATCTGCATATTAGATTAGGTTTGCTGGGGACAGGTTGCATGCATTTTACGTATAAATATATTAAAGAGTAAAGGTCATGATATTGAACTTTGCAGCACACCTAATGTTATTTCCTGAGGAACTGACAGCTCATCAACTCAGCATACATTTTGTTATCGGTGGATGCGGTAACGTTTAAACCTGTTTACTGTATTACTGATAAGGCCAAGTTACTATCTATATGGATACCTATCTATAGCTATAGCAATATCTGTATCTATATCTGTATCTATCTATATATCTACATGTGGGAGGTGGTAATTTAGTTGACTGTCATTAAAGTTGACATCTGTTTAATCCAGTTTAGTTGTCTAAACAGATGATTGACAGGTGTGCGAGATCACTACATTACCAGGACTGGGGAGTATGACCTTTCCCTGATATTGTATATTCTCAGAGTTAGAATATAAAATTAGCAAGGGGGTGTGGGGGGTGCTCCAAGGTTATTCCTCAGCATATGCATAGTGATGCTTTAATATTTTTGTATATTTTGTATGTTGTACCCATTATATATATATATATATATATATATATATATATATATATATGTGTATCTATGTATAGCTATATCTAGATATTTCTATCTGTCTTTATCTGTTAATATATATATATATATATATATATATATATATATATATATATATATATATATATATATATATATGCACATATATAGACACACACACACACACACACACACACACACACACACACACACACACACACACACACACACACACACACACACACAGTACATATGCTCATGTTTTGAGAGAAATCCATTTTTTTGGGGGGGTGGTTGCAGCTACTGCATGAATAAACAAGATACCAACTTCTATTTTTCTGCTGTAGTTATGTGAAATGTGTATCTCCTATTAAATGTGTACTCTGAATGCATACTGCATATGGAGTGTAGGAATATTCCACAGTCATTAGCTAGAGCAGAAGGTCTTAAATGCAAACTACTCCATTATAAAAGGGAGCAGCTTGTTGGGTTAAACTTGTGAAAGTAATCCTCATAAGGAAGATCATTTGAAGTAAGACCTGTATCTGAAAAGAGACCTGGAAGTGTAGATCTGGGACTAGCCTGTGGAGTGTACCGTGTAGCAGTAACTGTTTATTTAAGCCAGCACATGAGCAGAATGACGGCTAGTTCATCTAGTTCCCTGGGCACTTCCTCAGACTGGTGCACCTCAGCCCAAAGCTGATGACCAAAAAAAAAAACCTTCCAGTATTGAGGACAAAGAATAAAGTTTTCTGTAGACTTGGTATTAGTGTAATAAGCACTTTACTAGTGAATACTGATCTTCACCATTCACTTCTAATGTGAATATAGTATTGCCATTCATTTCTGAAGTTCCAATACCCCTGCAGCTTCATAAATGAATGCTCATACTGTACTTCCTCCCCACTGGTAACACTGCTGATTGCACCCCCTAGCAGTTTGCAGCTAAGAAAGCTTCTCTCCGTTTGGCTTTCCCTAGTTAAGGCTCCAGTTTTGGGCCTGGGCCTTGAGCTTTCCTTGAGTTAAAAGGCAGGCTGTATCCTACAGGGGCTGTGTGGTGTGAACACTGTTACGAGAAAGTCAGTGATGCACTTTTTGCCAGTTTTTGAAACTGCAAAATCAAGTAAGTTTCCTGATTAAATCATTGCATTTGCATATGCACTACTCACTGAGTTTCATACATAAATATGAGATAATCAGACAAGGAGTGAAAGGAGAGAGAGAAAGTGCATCACTGCATTATCGAACATACTTCCTAAGACAGAGCCAAATAAAGTGCGGTATTATTTAAAACCTTTTTGGAGGTCTTCATCAAATGCTAGGATCATGGCAAGCTACAGTGCGAATTCGAACATACACCACCAGCAATCACCATTCAGTCACCATTCCATCTGTTCTAACACTAAGCTACTGCAGCAGCTAAGAGCTGGCCAAGGATATGAAGTGCTGCCTTTCGTTCTCCCACATGCCTCTAGGATTCACACAAACAATAACAACAGAGGAAGTGCAACCTCCCCCTCTCTCTTTTTATAGGGGTATGCTGTTGAATTAAGTTAAATTAACTAGCGAATTGTCCTGTTATATTAGTCAACTGATTGCTTTTTCAACAATGCAGTGTAAAGAAAGATGGCAAAGAATAGGGATTAGGGCAACTATCACTATTGTACAGTCGTGATGTCAATATATCTAGTTAGTTGTGGGTACATCTCCCATATGCAAAAACACTGATTTGTGTGTTAATCTATATATTCAGGAAATATTGTCAGTGAAATTATTTTTCTTCCGTAGAAGTTAACAAAGAGGTTACTGACAAATATCTTTTAACTTACTAGCAGTAGTTTTAATTTCTTACCATTTTTTAATAGTTAAGTGGGATGGCCCACAGACACTTTTGTCATTTACTACCCAGAACTAAGTGCAGAAGCACCCCCTCCAACATGATACATTAAGTAATCAAACATGTTGGGGAAAGGACAGCACATTAATATAATCCACAAACCATAGCCCAAATAAACCGCTGTATGTCAGAGGTTGTTTTGGAGATTAAGGTTCATCTCAGATTCTAGGAGTGAACCTCTAAATTAATGCATGTTACAAAACTCATTTGAACATAGATCTCCAGATCCCTATTCTACCACTAAGCTAAAGACTGGTAGAATTGCTTAAAACAAATGCAATGATTCTATTAGTTTTTCCATTCTTTGAAGTACTAGTAATTACCCAGTCAAAAATGAATATATTTGTAAGTTTGTGCTGGTAGGAAGGGAGACATGATTTAAAATTGATACATAAAGGAATATACATTCTTACTGTTTTACATGATATAGAGTTTTAATCTACCTTGTAAAATGGGCTACTAAAATAGTAAAATCCCCAATGGATACTCAGAGTTCTGGAGGGGTGACAAAAAAACTTTTCATCTTGCTGACAATTTTTTTCGGCTAATTAAACAATAAAAGCTAAACCATCTATGAAATTACAGAAGCAAGTCTCATAGGTTCAAAGGTTGATAGGACGATACTAGACTATTGGCCCAGAGGCCCTTATAAGCCTAGCCAAGAATCTCACCCATGTTTCCACAAAGTTATCACCTGTTTTCCCTGTCCAGCAGGGACACAGGTGGGATCCCAGGAGTATATTTTCTGTTTCTCATCCAGTCGTTCAGGTTCCCCTTAAAGAAGGCTAATGATGTACTCTGCTTGAAATGGAGAATAAGTCTATTCCACAGATGGGGGAGTCATTGGGACACAAATCTGTCCCACCAACAAGTTCTATTAATGTCACAGACTAGGTTGAGACCTTGTATGCGGCTTGCAAAAGTGGAGTTTGAATTGCGGATATGTAGCAACTCCATCAAGGCTGAGTCTGAGATGACCTTGTATGCCAGACATAGATCACCTCTGACCAGTCTGTGTGAGACTGAGTAGAGTGCCTGGGCTTTTAGCCTATCTGTATATGATAGGTGTTTGAGACCCTGGATTTTCCTAGTCAGGAACCTCTGTGGTCTCTCCAACTGCTGCATGTGCTTGGCAAGGTACATGTTGAAGGGGGCATTGTACTCGATAATCGGTCTAAGTGAGGAGTACAGGGATGTTATGGCCTCCTAGTTCCTGGATGAAATACCCTTACTTATGAGGTGGGCCATGTAGAAAGCCTTCAGTACAATGGAGGCAACATGGTGGTCAAAAGTCAGGTTGCTATCAATCTAAGTGCCCAAGTTAAGTGATGATAAGACTCACTTCTATAATTTATACATACTGTGAAGGCTGCCAGCCTAGCCAGATAGAATTTTATAGATAATTCTATCATTTGTAAATATGAATGTTGAACTACTGTTTTCTTAATTGAAAGAAAATACTGAGAAATGTTGAAATACAGGCTTGTTTCTTAAATGAAATAATATGCTGTGAAATGTGGAACTGGAAATAAATGTGACAACAGTACACTCTACTGTAAGAAAGCTAAGTCAAGCATTTCATGACTGTCTTTGATGTTTAAAATTTGGCTCTGACCGGGCTAGATGAAGGCTTCCTGCCTATTATTTTAAGGCTAAAATGAATGACCAGAAGTTGCAAGCATAAATGTCCTTTATTGCTCTGGTTTCTGCCTAGGTGTAAAATAATGTAGATGCAGTTTCTGTTGGCCTGGGAACCCCAGGAAGGGTGAAGAATGATGTAATGTTTATCAGAACTGCAATTTCAATTTAAACAGAGAGAATCAGAAGGCATTAAGCATTTTTGTATTGATTATCCAACTCACAGGACTGTCTTGCTCATGTGTAAGTTATCTTAGACTTGTGTTTTCTTTTAGAAATAGCTAGGAACTAGAAAGATTAGACTAAGTGTTTTCTGTGATGTCAGAACTGTACTACTGAATTATTTTAAGTATTTCTGTGTGATCTCTGAACTCTTGACTAGCACTGTGTAGTAGAAAGTATTGTCCTGTGTTTTTATTATTTATTATTAAATATTTTAAAACTTTTTAACTGTGGCTGATTTGTGTAGAGATAATTTAAGCTCTTTAGAGTACTTGTATGCCTTTGGTAAAATTGTACAAAGCCAATCCTATAGCTTTAGCCCTGGGCTATACTACCAATTATATAATAATATTGCACAGTAATAATTGGACACCCTTTTAAGGGCCTTTGAGTAGCTGATTATTAGTGGGTGATGGCAAGTGGTACTACCGTATAGTCTGGGTAAAAGGGGCACAGCTGGAGAACCCATGCCAGCCTTCCCCAGCAGTGTCTGTGTCATTGTATAAACTCTTATCTCAAAGTGTGTGTGTGTGTGTGTGTGTGTGTGTGTGTGTGTGTGTGTGTGTGTGTGTGTGTGTGTGTGTGTGTGTCAGCTACTTGGGCAGGGACACGAAGCATTGGTTGGACAGAGAGGGTGCTGGTGGTTTTAGCTTGCCCACTAGGCTGAGATCTGGACCCTATAGCTGTGCCAGTGGGGAGTCTTATTGGGGACCTGGAGAGCAAGGGAGTGACCAGCCCTGGACTGACTGTGATCTCTTTGTGCTCTTAAGGGAAATTGCACTTTACTGTGTGTATTTGTTATCTTTTTCTCATATATGAGACGCCCTATCTGGTGTTAGTGGTGAGGATTGAGGGGCTCCTTGATTGCTGGGCCAGGGCACGGGCGTCACACATATCTTATTACTTGTGTTCCACTGCTGCTTCAAATCTATGTTCTAAATATATGCAATGCAACTCAGATGTACTGGACTGCTAAACAGTATATCAGAACCCATACAACCAAGCCCTATGAAATCCTACTCAGAATCACTAAGTTAGAATTAATGCATTTACTCTCCTGCTTATCTTACTGCTCTTCTTTTAAATCCCTGTCTCTATTGAAATTCCTGTTTGTATTGCACTAGCTTACTTTTAATTTCTCTATTAACTGGCTAAAACATCTTTAATATTAAATCATTGACATATAACTTGTATCTATTCTTAACCAATGTTTTCATATTGTGTCTAATTTGGTATAATTATTTAAACTGTAGTTGCTTGTACTATTTTTGAAGATTGTAAAATTATTTTTTCTTAACATATTTCGCAGTACTGTAGAGGTTTTCTCCCCGGGCCTCCACTGGAAATCCTGGATGGCGCAGTGGTGCAACAGTACTATTGTCGCCTCACAGAAAGAGGGTCTCCGGTTCTCGGCTGGAGTGCCTTCTGTATGGAGTCTGCATGTCCTCCCTGTGTTCATGTGGGTTCCCTCTGGATGCTCCGGTTTCCTCCCACATTATAAAAACATGCGTCTAGAGCATTTCTCTCCGGGCCTCCACTTAAAATTGGCTTTGCTCCAAGTCAGACTTTCTCGGTTAACAAATGTTAAATAAATAAAAATGCACTCCTACCCAGTCAGACTTTCCCACTAATGAAATGTCAATAAATAAATAAAAATAAACAGAACGTAAATTAAATCAGCTATTAAAATTAAACTAACTACAGCATAAGTAAACTCATATATCTGTGACAGGTCCATGACAACTATGTATGTAACTTTTCATGAAACAACAACAACAACAAAAAATTCACATCAAGTGTTAGCCTGCTGCATTTGATGAGAATACTTCTCTTTTTACTCTTACATACAAACTATGTACAGGACGTCCACACATTGGTTATTATTTGCATGATTTGTCAGAATGCTATGCATTTACTTATCCCCCCTTACTACACTTTTAATAAGACTTTAACTGAAGCAGCAAAACAAATATACTGTTTCCGTTTACAGTTTAGGCAACCGTGCATGGGAATGAATATTAGTAAGCATTACAAGTTATGTCTTATACACTTTTAATTTTGTTTTTGTATACTAGAAAATAATTTATATTTCCTAGAACATCATTATAATTCTGATGCAGGAACTACTTCCATCAAATAGATATAAGAAGAAACATATTTCAAAACAACAAGCATTTAAATACAACTTTACAGACAATTGATTCTCTAAGTGCTATACATAATGCATTTTCCAAGAGCATTACAGGGAAATAAATGACCTTCCTTAGGAAGAGAGGCATCTTCCTTTGTCATCAGACCCTACATCAGCACTGGGCAGTCTATTTCCCTGTACTCTATCCCTGGGATTCAGAAAGCTCTGCACGGTGTGCAGGAATAGTGCAAGAGCTGCTAGAGGCAATATGGTCGCCCAGAGATCCGGCAACAAACTTCCGGGACATGTACAAGCGTTCCTGCACTATTCCTGCACAGACACAGCTCCTGTATGTTAATTACCCCATTTGCAGGTGCAAACCATGCAAATGAGGTGAATTAGCAATCCAGGAATCTAGCAGCTGTCCGTGCAGGAGTAGTGTAACCTGCAGAAATGTATTCGACTAGTAACCAAGTACATTTCTGCAAACTACAAAACGTAGCTATGACAGCTCCAAATAAAGGGTGTATATAATGTGGAAGGCATGCCAATAGCCAAATATATGTCCATTGGCATGGAAAATAGTTTCAAAATAACAAAAAATAACTTTTTTTTTTTTTTGGCCGATTTCAGCCATTTAAGAGTAGGCAGCGGCACTCAAATAAAACTAAAACCTTGAAAAAAGCTTTTTAGGCAAAAATCACAATTTTGCCATTATAGTCAATGGCAGGCAAAAGACAATAAGACAACTGAATAGCTAAATGGCTCAGTGTCAGACTTGTAACTAGGCATTAGCAGTCAATTTAAGCAAATGAGGGGAATGACACTGAATCACAGATTTCCCCTCATTGCTAGCCAGCACCCAACTGCGTAGGTGCAGGAAAACCATGGTGCAAGCCTAAGAGTTAGCTGACATCATAGTGGGGTGTGTCAGGCATACTATAAGCTTATTGGAGCTCTGTGGCTCGGGTTTGCCCTTAGCTTAGCAAAGCTAAGGAAGAGGGTGTGTCTGAAGCTGCCTAGCAGTGTTTACATTGCCTAAACGGTTGTGCACGCCATGCACTGAGTTTAAAAAAAAAAAAAAAAAAATGAAACCAGGAAATAGCAGCTCCATTCACATCTGAGGACTGGGTTTGCGCAGTGTGCCTCGGGGCTTAAACAGGAAGGCAATGGGAAGGGAAAACAGCAGTAGGAAGGTAATCAAGGAGAACTAGCATAGCTGGCAGGCGAAATGCATCAGAATCAGCCAATTACACAGGCAGCAGCCCAGCCCGGCCCAGCATACTACTATAAACTATGCAAACACCTTTCCCTCTGTTTTTTCCCACAAACTCTACACCACCGGTGTACACAAACAGGGACATTTTACCTAAAAAAAGCAACAAAATGATAGAGGTTGCTTTTGCTCTCATAAATCAACATGTGGAAGAGGCTGAGGGTGGTGATGAAGAGAATGCTGACAACCAACCCACAGTGAGGAGAAGAGTGTATAGACCCAGGGTAACCTACCAGGGGCTACATGAGCTGGAGATAGTGGAGCACTATAGGGTGGACAAGGACTGCCTACAGCAAATTGTTGAGCTGTGCTTGCCACACCTCACACACAGAATCAACAGAGGGGAACCCATCCCAGTGGATACCAAGGTATGTGTAGGCTTAAGAATATTAGCCACAGGTACCTTCCAAAGGCAAGCTGGGGATATCATGGGGATCTCACAGACATCTGCATCCAGGGTACTCCACCAATTCCTGGATGCCATGTCAGCACATGCCAGTGAGCACATATATTTCCTCAACACCCGTGAGGCATTGACCAGCAATGTGCGTCTCTTCCACTAAATAGCAGAATACCCTGAGGTAGTGGGTGCTATAGACTGCACACACATACACATCAAAGCACCACCCGGCGAGCGGGGTAGAGTCTACATAAACATCAAGAGCTTCCCCTCCATCAACTGCCAGGTCATGTGCGATGCCCAGGGCATTATAATGAATGTGTGTGCTGGCACCCCTGGAAGCTATCACAAATCCCACATCTGGTATATGACGTAGCTGTACCAGAGATTTGCCAATGGGGACATCCCATATGGCCACCTAGTGGGAAGTGCTGGTTATGCACTGGAGCCGTGGCTGATGACACTCATCAGAAATGCCCACACACCTGAACAAGAACTCCATAATGAGGCACACGCACAGACCAGAATCATAATAGAGCATGTATTTGGGATGTTCAAGTCATGGTTGCGGTGCATGGACATATCTGGTGGAGTACTCACCAGCTACATGTACCCAAATTGTCATTGTATGTGCCATGCTGCACAATATGATCCTGCGGCAACAGCTGCAGCAGGAACAGCATGGGGCAGGGCCACAAAGCCCCCCACCATTGCCAAGGCCAGCAGAGGTACAGAGTGACTTGGAGGAGGAAAAACCTGAGCCTGCCCCAGTAGGCAGAAGGAGGCATGCCCAGTATGCCCAGGCCTTGGCAAAGAGGCAATGCATAGCACATATACTGACATGGTAGGAACCCAGGGAATGACACCTCACTCCGACTTGCACATACAGTAAAAGGGATGGCAAACATGACACTACCTGTGCTTAACCATGTATTGGGAGTGTACTATGTGCATCCGACATAGTCAGCCCTCTAGCACCATCCTCAATACTGGCACAACCACAAGGTAAGTCACGCTCACTATCAATTGCTGAATGTAGTAGTATGTTCTGTTACCTGTATCTATGTTATGGATGTGAGCATGTTAGGGGAACGGGGTGGCTGAATGGGATAGCGGCAGATAGTAGACATCTATATTGGCAGCATGAAATCATTAACAAATACTGGTGTCAACATAGTAGGCAGTACTAGACAAGGTGACAAAGCCCACTGCAGGGCATGTGGTGGGCCAAATGTCTGGCCATATGACACACATGCATGTCAGTGAGGCTCACATACCAACAACAGTCTCAGCCAGCAGGACAGGTGTAGACAAACACAAAGAAAGGCTGTGACAAGGCCTCTGCTTAATGGCTATGGAGAACAGCCCCCCTCCAGACCTACACAGACAGACTACAACAGGTCAGGCAGTGGGATGTTAGTTCTGAAAGGTAAGAAGTCTGAAACTGAAATGTAGGTCAATAAAACCTAAGAACTGTAGCATACTGATATGCCTCTAGTCTGCATGATAGGTCAAATTACAGAATGAAATGGAGTACCTGAAATACCAGTATAGTCATAGCAAATGTTTACAGTTGTCAGGTGTGCCCCCCAATCCTATGTAGAAATGTAGTAACATGTACGTGTAGGTATAATAACAGTGGAGCACCATACCTCTCAACCTGGAAATATCAAAAATCTGGACAAGGCCCATGAAAAATAGGTACAAATCTGTATGCTGATTAACATAAAATTTGCATACATAATTAAGTAACCCCACCCACTCTGATGGAATTGTGGGACACCAACTTTCAAATGTCAACCGAAAAATAGACTACCAAAATATGGCATCAGAGTCTCCCTGCAGCCATTCCAATGTACAATCACCTGGCTATTTCGCCCATTTACCATAAACACTAATGGTTGGGCGTCAGGCTGGCAACTTGGCACCATAAAAAAATCTGCTGCCAATCATTAGCAGACTGGAGTTCCACTGTGGTGACCCCTAACCGGGAAAAGCTGAAAAGACAAACAACTAATGTGTGCATACTGCTTGACTTCTACAATGATTACTTTGATTTTGTTTTTACATTTTATAACACAATGCACAAACACTAATGATATCTGCTAAACAAAGCAACACTGTCTTACAATGAAAATAGACTTGGCATTAAAACTTCTCTGCCCTTGAAACTCACATTCATTGAAACAGCATTGAAACCCACACACCACATCCAAAGAAAATGCATCTGACCAGTAGTGAATAAAGATGACCTTTGGGCTGTTTTCAAGTCATTGGCCCCTTGCACACAAAACAAGCAACATGTATGTGTTCTTTGATACACCTTCCTGACTTTATTAAATTATATTCCTTGTATAACAGCACACTTGTTAGACAGAGCGCATTTTACATTTATTGTTTGAACATTTTTCCAGTAGGCTGTAGGTAATGAAACAAAATGCATGAACCAATAATGACAAAACTGCCCAATTCAGAACATTTCCATCATAAAAGTCTACTTCCACACCCACACTATAAATAAAATGACAGTAGTGTAAAACAAGCATGCTTTGAAAAGTGAACAAAATACTTTAAAAGTGAATTTCAGCCCTCATACCCTCTCTGAATTAGTAACAGCTTGCGTTATCAATAAACTACCCAGTTATTTTAATCTTACGAATGCTAGTGTATTCACTATATATTACAGAAGACAACAAAAAATAGTTCCCTCTGTACAGTTAATGGCAATAGCCATAAAACTATTATTATTATTGTTGTTATTATTAATTCTGTATCCCTTTTTGTTCCAGATCCATATATTGACCAAGAAATCAAAAGGGAGAGCGGTTACAAAACAAAGAATAATCATATCTTATGAAAACTATGAAGAGGTAATATAGTTTCCCTCTAAATGGTCTCCAGTGTTAACTAGCTATCTCACTTTTACATTATATCCAGATATGTGAAAGTAAATGTAATGATATTATCAGTACACCGACAAAATCAAATGAGGCTTCACACTTACATTTTTTACTCACTAACATTTAACTGATATCTGTAACTCAGTACCATACTAAAATGTATATCTCTAAATGCTGCTCCCACACTTGAGAACTCTATATCATTTATCAGCTTTTGTTCCACAATTATCAATAAGTTACTGTCAAATGAATAATCCTAGCTGTAAATAAAATATAAACAGATATCTATTAAAAACAGATATTTGATTAGTTTGTATCATGTTGACCTTTATAAGCTGTTGTATTTTTGAGTTACTCAGAAACATGTATTTAGATGAATGCAGAGATCATGCCTGGTTATATCAGAGGGGGAAGTGCTGGTCTGCTTATTGTAAGCATATTGATTATATGTTGTTATATCCTATCAACATATATGTATTCCTTAGTGTACCTTTGACTTAAAGTTAATATTCTTTTCTAATGGATGATGAAAATGGTTCTTTTGAAACAAAACAACCCACTCAATGGGTGAACAAAATGAATATGATGAAAATGGGTCTTTTTGAAACAACCCACTCAATGGATAAACAAACCGATGCATACATATAAAAAAACACAAAGATAAATGAAATTGTAACCTACAGGAGTATATTACAGAGGAACTAGAAATACAGATCTACATGATTAAAAGCAAATGGAAACAAGTAAGAAATCATGCACGTATTTGCACTAGAGCTGATTTATCAAGTTTGCACAAACATTAGGCAATAGAGTTATGATACCTGGAAAATCCATATAAAGTAAACATTAACAAAAGCTACAAATTACATTATATTTATTTGTCAGTGAAATTCTACACATATTTTATAGAAACAATTTGTATTGTACTGTACTGTTTACATAGTTTCTAATACCATGAGTACCTAGAATTCATGTTACCAGGTATAGATATTTGGAGCTTCAGTAAAACAAATACCTGACACAGAGATTACAAAACATAGATGCATTGTTTTAGAGTTAACAGAAATAATTTTAACCAATGTTAAAGCAAGGAATCATTTTGTGAAGGATCTCACCTGGGAGATAACATTACTTTCTGCATTAAATTTGTCTTCAGGACAGGGTTCTGACATGTCAGAATACAACTGGTTTCCTTACCTTGTACAGCCAAGCCAGAGATAATTATTATCTCTTTCTGCACTTGCCAAGCAGCCATAAAATCCTCCATAAAAAGCCAGCCATAAAATCCTTTCAATTTCAAGAAGAACAGCCTTCATTCTCCTGAAGTGCTGTTCCCGCTTGCAAAGCCGTTTCATAAAGAAGAGCCGAAATAAACAGCCTTGCTTCTCCCGAAGTGCTGTGTTTCTGCTCGCAAAGCCGTTTCATAAAGAAAAGCCCAAATAAACAGCCTTTCTTCTCCTGAAGTGCCATTCCCGCTCGCAAAGCTGGGAATAAAGTATTTGAATAGGCAGGTGAGCCTCAGCTGGAAATGCGAGCTCCCTGAGCTCAATTCTGACAGGCTGGTAGCCTGACGGCGCTGACGTCATCGCGCACGTGATGACGTCAGCTCTGACAGCGCAAAAGTTTAAAAAAGGTAAAATAAATCGGAAATGAAGGGGTGCCACTCGGGAATTGTGGCACCCCTTCATTTGGACCCAAAACTCGGTAAAAACCGAGAAATTCGGAAAGGTTGGGAGGTCTGTGGAGCACAGATTACCTGAGCTGGGCAAAGTAGCAGGATAGATTGTAGCACGTGTACAATATGCAGGGCTCTGTGTGTTAGGTTGTTGTGTGTTGTATACTGTGTGAAAGTGGTCAGCAAGTAGGCATGGAGGGTTGTGTCCTGGTGGCCAATGGCCAGTACTGTTGATGACAGGGCCAAGTTCTCACAGCTGCAGTGCCAAACACAATGCATCCCAACAAGACACAACCCAGCAGTAATCCATACTAATTGTTCAGATGTAATATCTGTCACCATCTGACAGATGGACATGGCATGAATGCGGGCCCAGACATACAAACAATACACAGGTGGAAGTACTCTATACAGAGAGAGTATAAAATGTTACTGTCAAATGGACACACCTTTGGAATTGTAAATACAGTTTAGCAGCACATTAGCTGGCTGTGTAGTGTGGAATACTGATGTAGTCTGGCCAAACACTGGCAGACCACAAAAGGCACAGGTATGAAGTACTGAGAAACTGCTGATGTCCCTGCACAAGCCAGCATAAGTGGAATGCCCCACATACATCTATGAGTCAGCTGCAAGTAGCTTCCATAGCACACATGCACCTAGCTCACCCCATCAGCCACAGGGACCTCACAGGTCTTATCCCTGCTGTTGGGAATGAGTACAATACGACCCCCACCTCTGTATGGGAATAGCCACAGAATGCAGCATGCTGAAGAGATGTCTCATGCAGGTGTGTCCCTAGCTGTAAGCAGCACCCTGCCAGCATCCACACCAATGGATCAATAAGGACAGAACCTATTGACATTAACACCTTGCACACCTACGCTGTCACCCCAGGGGGAATACAGTGGCTTGCAGCCTGGGACTGTAGGAGTGACACAATGCACCGGCCTGCTACAGATAGCCTGCATCACTACCAAATGCTTTACAGTCCTCTGTCAAAGGCCTGTGTCTCACCAGTACTGCCAATGTATGTTATCTCATGGACTCACAAATAACAACATAACACAGTCCACAGAACACAACTGCAAGGCCATGTCAACAAATCCCAGTAGCATGTCCACCATGTCCTACTGCATGATCTGTGGACCAACCCCTAAATACTGCTGGGATGAAGTGATAACTATAGGGGTACTTATCAGATAACATTTGCATAATATTCGGAAGAGGATAGAATAATAGATGGGGGGTAGAAGCATGGATGCCATGGAGTGTGTGAAGTCTGAAACTCAGATGTGTGCACATACTATCTGTGCCTGAAAACACAGGAATGGATGGCCAGAAACCTGCTTGTAAACCACAATGTGAAGGGGTAATGACCAGAAAGATGAGCCCTGCCTCTGGGTAACCTGTGTGAATCTGTACAGCTGTGAGGTATGGCCATAGCAGGATATGGCCATACTGTCATGTTGATGGATATACAAGCATGGGATCCTCAGCCACCACAGTTCCAAGGTGCTGAACCATTTACACAGACCCATCAGCAAGTGTCTGCAGCTTCCCCTCCAGAATGGCATGATTGTGCAAGAATATGTAGGTTACAGACCACAATACTGGACACAGCTTCATTCATCTTGTGTTCCTCAGGAAATTACTGCAAGCAAATATGTATACCTGTCAGTAATTGATGACAAAACATCACAGTGTAAAATAGTACATATGTCTGAATATCTCTGCTAACACCAAAACCATGTAGCAGAAGCAGAAACAGCACAAACACAATTAGTTACAGTATCCCACTATCCTTTGCCCATTGTGACCCCATATTGTCAACCAATCTACAAATATCCTTCAGAAACAGGTTGCTAGCTGTAGGTGTAGAACACAAATGCCTGCACTGGAGTACAACCTAGCTTGAATGGATTCACACATCCAATACAGAAGGTCATATTGGGCATACTCCCACACTTAGAGAAATTAAGCCCATGTCTGACAACAAAATACTGAAAGGTCATACTAGGCATGCTCCCACACATACAGAAATGAAGCCCATGTATGGCAAGAACTGTGGACTATACATATCTGTCAGTCACAGATGTTTGTGTACACACTCCACATTGCACACCAGTCATGCTTTGCACACATATTGGATAGGAATACACACATATACAACACACTATAATAGGCCAAACATACACATACATAGATGTGTGGATGAGAATGACAGACAGTGACAAAGAGCTTCCCATCATGAGGCCTGTCCCACCTACCACAAATCCAATTGGCCAATACCACATGATGTGCAAATGTCTATCACTGTAGACAATTGCTTCTGGTATCCCTCAACACTATAGTGTCTGTGGTTCTTGTGATAACTGTGTAACATGACTGCAAAAGTCATTATTGATCTAGCAGTTGTATACATGTTCCTGTTAAATGTAAACCTGTGTGTGACTGAGTGTTGTGTGTGTGCTTCCAGATGGTTTATGGCCCATTTACACACACTGCACTCTCCATTGCCCTACTTTGGCAAGCCTGCTGATGTCATTCACCTTGAAATATACTTTTGGGGAAGCAGTAACCCTATCAGTTCTGTGGTGTGTGCTATAACTGCGTACTGCTATAGTGTGATGTACTAGTTAGGTAAGAGTTCTAATCCCAGACATGGCAACTGTGAAACTGTGTGTGTGTGTGTGTGTGTGTGTGTGTGTGTGTGTGTGTGTGTGTGTGTTTGTGTAGGGATCAATGCTTTTGAGGCTATTCATAGTCAATACACTTTCCATTGCCCTACTTTGGCAAGCCTGGTGATGTCATTCACCTTGAAATACACCTTTGGGGAAAGACTAGCCCTATAAGCTCTGTGGCACATGCAATAAATGCAGTACACTGTAGTAGCAGTACATAGCTAGGTAGGGGTTTGAATCTCAGCACTGTCAAGTATGTGTGTGTGTGTGTGTGTGTGTGTGTGTGTGTGTGTGTGTGTGTGTGTTTGTCATCAGTATCCTGTGGGGAGGTAGTTGTGATTGTGGAATAATAAGACTCATTGTGGGGTGGGTTTTGCAAATTTCTTATATTGAGGACCTATTATATGTCACAATGTCCACCTTACAAGGACAACAGATGTCAAACAGCAGAGAGGCTGGTGTAGACAATACATACCCCTACCTGTGACATTATGGATTGGGGAATAATATAGGCAACCCTTGTATTACCCAGAGAACAATCTCAACCCATGTCTCATACACAAACACACTTGGCTAGGCAACAACAACTATGTTGGTAGTTCCCTGCATATTGCCCACAGATAGTAACCATGGTGTGATTGCAGTGGACTACAGAGGACATGGCACCCTGTTCCATCCCTACACTAGGCAAATAATTTCTTACAGTGGTCCTTTGCTATGTTCCCCACTGGATGCCTGTAACAACTATAGAGTCAGCAAATGTAACCCACAAAGGAAATACCATGCTTTATAAACATGCCCTGTATAGAGAGATGCTACTAACACCAGTGAATACCTGTATCATGCTGTCAATGTAGGTGTAGGATCAACCTCAGTTCCATAGCCAGTTCTCACCACATGAGTTCAGGAATGCCACATCAGATGATAAAAATCTGTGCACGCAACATGCCCCAGACACCCAAGGTACACTTCCACATGTCACAGAACATGCATGCATGTGGGACATGTGCACATCCCAGACACTGTCCATGTTATGGAATATAGAACACATACATGGCAAGCATTGCCCAGCACTGGTCACCCACAATAGTAACCCAGATAAGTGGATGGTGAATACAATACCCACCTGTGTGGGTCAATCCAGGGACTACACCCCTGAGCCACACTGCAGACCATTGTCATGTGGTCTGATGCCAGGGTATACCCTTTGCCTAGCCTTGTACATCCGCGTTTATATCACATTATCGAAAGATGAAAATAGCGAATGCTATTTCATCAGCCCCAAAACATCTAAACATGAAAATATCGAACATTCAGAACAGTGAATTTTTTCTCATGGAAAAAATTTGCTGCTCCGAAACACATACACACAACACAAGCACATCAAACAAACAGCAGCCACACACATACACTTAAATTCCTGCATCTAATGCTAAACTAAACTAAACATGCACTACTATCGACCCACTTACCTTAACCTAAACCCTAACCCTAAGGTCTGTCACTATCGCACACTCACCTAACCCGTGCCCTAACCCTAACTCACTTAAACTGCCACTAACCCTAAAGTATGTCACTATCGCACACACGACTAACCCGCACCCTAACACTAACTCACTTAACCTGCCCCTAACCCTAATGTACAAACAATCGCACACTTACCTGAACCCAACCAGTAACATTCCACCACAGTGCTAAGAATAGCGAAGCCACAGAAATGGCCAACCAAATTCTTTCCTGAGGAAAGCATTCACTGTTCTGCAGCTTTGCTATTCTTAGCATTCTCTGAATAGTGTTTGATATCAGAACATTCAAAGTTTTAATACTTTGATGTTCTGATATAGACCCGTACAGCCTTCTGGCACAGTCAACTACTACACACCTGTGAAGCAATGAACCCATGCATGTCAGTACTGGCAAATCTTTATCTGTGTGTGTGTGTGGAGATTAGTGATTTGGAAGCCATTCACACTCACTACATCTCCCTTTGCCCTACTGAAGTATGCCTTCTGATGTCAGTCACCTTGACATACCCTTTGCACATATATCAGCCTGATAGCCTCTGTGGTGCATGTGATATCTGCGTAATACTGTAGTGTAGCAAGCTAGTTAGTTAGGAATTCTAATCCTGACCCTGCCAACTGTGATAATGTGTGTGAGTCCCTGAGAGAGTGTCTTTGTGTCTTCCTTGGCATCTGCTTTTGTGGACAGGCACATGTACTACACTTACCTTATCCCTCCTTTATCACTGTTGCTGATGTCACTCACCTTCAAAGACACCTTTGGACAGCTTTCCAATATGTAAGCTCTGTGGTGCATGCAATAACTGCATAAAAATGTAAAAGCAATGCATAGTCAGACAGGGGGTTGAAACCCCATACTGGTTAGGGTTGCCACCTTTTCAAATGCCCAAAGTGGGACATTTGTGGTACAAATGTCAGATTTTGCAGGGCAAAGCATACCCACGGCCGGTACAAAGGACAGAACTTCACTTGTTTGCCTAAATAAAAGGTTATACTTGTAGCATTTTAGTTGCTTATTCTGTTTCTTATAACATTTGGGTGTTTCAGATACAGAATAACTGTTTTATGCAACTATTACATAAAATATAGGAAATCATTTTGTCCTAAAAATCTCAGGACATTTGCCATTTTTACAATTGTTTTGCAGGACACAACTGCCCAAAGAGGGACTGTGCCTCGCAAAGTGGGATGGGTGGCAACCCTAATACTGGTAAGTGACACAAACATGCTTTGCTTTTACTCTCCTACCCCTCCCTGTCTTACTTTATCTCTGTCTCTCTCACTCCCTCTCTGGTGGATGTGGAGAAGTGCACCTGCTTTGCTTAGGCAGCAGCTTGTGTTTTGTAAGTGATGCTCATGATCAGCTGATGGCCTGTGCATGAATTGCAGTCCCCCACTAGCTGATTGCATGTGGAACAGCTGTGGTAACATTTCCATAGCCAATTGCATGGAAACACACTCCTGTAACTAGGAACATCATGTGGGTGTTGGCCCTTTTCATTCACTGTGAGCAGGACTTCATGTCAGTATTTGGCAAACAGCATCACAGAGGGTAGTGGGATATACATCTTACAACATACACTGTGGAGGTGGTTTAACAGGGTTTGTGTGGATATGTCTGGTCTACATGATTTAATACCTGTCATGACAGTGTTATGTGGTTGAGGAAACTCTCACCTGTAGGGCTATCTGCAGACTGGCCAGTGTTTGAAGTCTTACATGTGTTGTGTTACTCACAGATGTCCTATCTTTACAACTGCAGTAGCATACTCTGAGGATTGCAGTCAGCACATGGTAACAGCCATGTGAGTTACTGACTTCATATCCCTCAGAAGACATATGTCACAACAAACCCTGTTACACCAGTAAATGTATGAGTTTATCACAGTAACATGTCAATATTGGCCCTGTGTTTGTGCCTCCAGCCAGAACTCTGTCAACCTTTGTGCATGTGTTATGCAGTAAGAGGTGCATATGTTCAGTACACCATTATTTACTGACATCATACCTGATAACAAGCCAGTTAGATATTAGACTGCTAGACATGTTATGTATAGTAGGCCTTATATTTGAGGCAGTGGCGGTTGGTGAATTCAAATCAAAGGGGGTCTGCAGGAGACAGCAGAATGGGTGGTGTCAATGGGAAGGGGTGCGGCCAACTCGAAAGGGGAGCAGCTATGCTCAAAACCACAAAAACTAACTAAATACACTGCCCTGGGTGCCAAGCCGTCATTATGAGAGTCCAATCAAGACAAAATGAAGTGTAGAAGAATAAAAATATTGGCTGCATGACAGCTTACTTAATATCTAGATGGAAACAAAAAGGTTGTGAGACATGAAAAAATAAATTACTTTTTAAATACATTAATGGAATGCCAGTTAAAATCAAGTATAAGAAAAACAAGCAGCACTCAACTCAAACCACTTCTTGCACTGCAGTTCTAATTATAATTTATATTCAGCTTTATTAAAGTACCAAGTAACATGCTGAAAGTAGAAATCTCTGATGCCCCCACTTGTAAAAATGTTTCTTTTCCAAAAAAAGACCTGCTGCCTGACAACTATCTACTTGTTTCATGGGGAAAACATGATCAAAGTAAAAAAATGAAAAGCAAACAAGAAATAAGCTCAAGATACATTGCTTAAAGGATTACTGTACAAGTTATGGACCACACAATTGGCATTCTGTTTAGTTTATGGGTAAAGCCTGCAGAGATGACTGGAAGTCTCCAAGTGTAATGAGCTTCTTAAAATAATGTAATCCTGTCCTTTATTACAAATACTGTCATATGCATTTCAATACCCAAGGCTTATACATTATCTAGTTAAGTATTCTCTACATGGCAACAACAGAAAGGCTTTCAATGTTGGCAATTCTTTAACAGTATGCTTATTAAAGCTTACTTGCATCTTACAATCTCAGCCAAGCTTACCTGATGGTCATTAAAGTGTTGCTACTTAAACACGGAGCAACAGGCACTTTGAGTAATAAGCATAAACCAACAGTACAAAAAATATGACAGAAACCAGACCATTCTGCAAAAATCAAGGACAGATGAAAAGCCACTCTAGTACTTGTGTCTACCTTGGATGGGGGGGATACTCTGCACATTTACACTGCATAACTACTCCTTGCCTTGCTTCGACACATCCAGAGTCACTACATGGGGGAGTGGGGTGCAACAAGTATGTCACAATTTGAAATGTCTCTGGCTGACTGTGATGGCCCTGACCCATTTGTCATACCTCTCAGCCTCAGAGCAAACAATCTGGACAAAACCATACATAGAAGTGGGACAAAGGCCCAAAAACAAGGACAATTTTTAAATATTGCTCTTATAAACTTAGAAAGATAACAGAATAGGTCTTGCATTAGTATGAATTTTCTGAATGGTGTGAAATCTGAAACTCAAATGTCTGTCATTATTTTCTAACTTCAGTCTTTAATGATTTGTCACTAATTTGCCAAAAAAAAACACAATTTTATGAAAAATGGACCAAAAACGTGATGTAAAAATATAAAATAGCCACACAATGCAGCTGGGAACCTGTTAAAGAAGGGACACTTTAATATTAGTACTGCTAACTTGAACAGCTGACAAAATAAAAGAATCTACACGCATTTCTGAAATAAAAGTAATCTATAACTGATTATTACAGTTATATTTCTTAATTGTAAACCCTCTATGTTTTCTTCCAAAATTGCTATTTTGCGGAGGGATTATTAAGGGGAAGAGCAACATTTTGAGCCAAAATCAGGGACAGTTGAGAGGTTTGGCTATGCCTAATTCTATAAAGCAATTTATTTGCATGTACCTCTCAACCTGTTAATGCAATAAATCTGGACAAGGCCAAATATATTGGGGGAACATATAAACAGTACTAAAAATTGCTCTTGTATAAACTGAGACAGTTGATAGAACAACAGGTCTTACTTTAACGTGCATTTTTCTGAAGGTTATGAAGTCTGAAACTCAGTGTGTCATTATTTAGTGACTTAATTCCTAAATGATTTGCCAGAAAAAACACAAATTTTATGAGGAACAAACCAAAAATAAGAAGCAAAAATCTATTAATTCTTTGAAAATCTGGACAGTTGGGAGGTATAGTTCAGCCGGGGCTGTCTTTAAGTTTGCCGCCCTCCCCCCTCACAAAATCATGGTCGAATGAAGCCTCCCCCTGCAGCCATTCCAATGATCCATTACTTGGCTATTTCACTCCATTTACCATAAACACTAATGTGCATACTGATTTACTTCTATGATGATTTGGACTTCATTTGAAAGTTTTATTTTGTATTTTACAGCACAAACACTAAGACATCTGCTAAGCAAACCTAGCATTAAAACTTTTCTGCCCTTGAAACTCACATTTATTGAAACAGCATTGAAACTCACATTCAAAGAAAATACATTTTATTTGTGGCAGATAAAGATTAATTCTGGGCTGTTTTCAAATCATAGGCCCCTTGCATATGAATCTTAAATGTGCTCTTTGATACACCTTCCTATTGTTTTGAACATTTTTCCAGTAAACAATGAAACAAAACACATGCACCAATAATGACAAAACTGCCCATTTCAGAACATCTTTCCAGTAAACAATGAAACAAAATGCATGCACCCATAATGACAAAACTGCCCAGTTCATAACATTTCCATTGTAAAAGTGTACTCAAACTTCTACAGTCCACCATTATCAGTAAATATGCACAATTCTACAGTCCACCATTATCAGTAAATATGCACAATTCTACAGTCCACCATTATCAGTAAATATGCACAATTCTAAGGTCCACCATTATCAGTAAATATGCACAATCGCTGAAGAAGTATGATAAGCTAGTAATATTGCAATAGGAAATTGATGGCAAACTGATAACAGGCTCATAGTTAGTATCTTAACTTTTTCAGTACGGTAGCATCCACCCCTTGGGGGAGTAGAACCAACAACCTTCTGCATCAAAAGCAAGGACACAACCTGTTGTGCTATTAAAAATGCAAGCTGACTTAGCATAAGCAACACTAAACTTCTCTTCCCCAGCAGCTCTCAGCTCCTTGTAAAATCTATTCAATATTCAACTGCATCTCAACTTCGCTGCACAAGAAATCTGGAAAAAAACAAATTTATTGGGAGGGGGTGTCAAAATGCCAAAAACCAGGGACACATTAAACATTGCTTGTATAATCTTGGAAAGTTGCTAAAATAAAATGCTGTGTTACCACCATACATTTTACTGCCAAGGTCCCTGTACAAAAGAGTCAGAGCAATATACCACTACGCTAAATCAGCTGCTTTGTGAAATTTACTGAATTCAGTTCTCACCATAGCTGTCAACCTCTTAGCACAAAACACCTGGACAAACGCAATAATGAGGGAATAAAGCCCTCAAACATATTCAGTGAATTCAGTTCTTACCATAACTGTCAACCTTAGCACAAAAAACCTGGACAAAGCCAATAATGGGTTAATACAGTCCCAAAAATAAGGACAAATTTCAAATATTCATCTTATAAACTTAGAAAATTGCTAGAATAAAAGGTTGTGTTACTATGTATTTTTTGAAGAATATGAAGTCTGAAATTCAAATACCTGTCAATTTTACTTATGACGGAACAAAAATAATTTTCAGCAGAGGCCCAGGGAGAAATACTGCAGACACGTCTTTGTAAAAT
>NC_056732.1:1306975780-1306978280 GCF_019279795.1 Protopterus annectens
ATAGCCAATAAGGCAAAACAATGTACCCAACACACTAGTCATAGGCGACTCTATAGTTAGGCACACTGATGTCCCACTCACCAGGTTAAACAAGGAGAAGGTTACTGTCAGCTGCCTGTCGGTTGCCAGGATCCGCCACATAACCCACGCACTCAGGTCACTCCTCAACAAGTACAAATATGACTCTGTCATTGTCTATGTTAGTGTGAATGACCTGAGACGTACCTCCCTGGTCTACATGAAAAGAGACATGGAAGAGCTCTTCGATCTTGTAGCCCAGGCAGGTATGACCCTAGCCCTGAGCAGCATTCTGCCATCACCCAGAATGATGCTGCAGTACAAGGACAAAATGATTGACTTCAACAATTGGCTAAGCTACTGGTGCCATTCTAACAGGATCCAGTATCTGTCTGCCTGGGATGACATTGTCGACAGACCACGATGCTTTGCCAGAGATGGCCTGCACCTGTCACCCCTGGGATTCCGGATACTGGCTAAGGTTCTTGCTGCCACTATAGTGCCTTTTTTAGGCAAGGTTCAAATGACAAATTCACCACCATAACAGGAATAGGCAAGCAAAAACTGAGGGTGATGTTACTCAATGCTAGAAGTCTAAATCTCAAAATGCAGTCACTCGAGGCACTCCTTAAAATGGAGAACATTGATATCTGTGCAGTGACTGAGACCTGGTTCAAGGCTCCAGAGAGCAAACCTGCACTACCAGGCTATAACTCATACTACACTTTTTGGCCATGTAACCTGGACCGGAACCCCAAAGGTGGAGGTGTGTCCATATTCATTAAGGATATCCACACCTCCAGGCTAGTTGCTCAGCATAATGCAGCCGAGGTTATCCAAGTGCAACTAACTCTGGGCAAAACTGCAATCCAAATTGTAGCTTGCTACAGATCACCCCCCATGACCCAGCATTCCCACTCCTCTTTTCTTGATATACTGGAAAATATTAGGATTCAACCAAACACCCTAATAATGGGTGATTTCAACTACCCCACCATTAACTGGGAAAACTACTCATGTACCAACTCCTTCGCTCAACGCTTTCTGGAATTCATAAACTCCAATGCCCTGGATCAACTTATCCACACCCCCACCAAGGGCAACAATATCCTGGATCTAGTCCTTACCAATATGAGTGACTGGTGTTCCACACCTGAAGTCAACACCTCATTGGTCCGATCCGACCATAAGCTAATTACCCTAGATATCCACATCCTGCCTCCAGCCCCCCATTAAGGAAACCATGGTAAAAAAATTCTCCAGAGCCAACTTCATGCTTCTTAAGACAGAAGTGATGAACTTCATGACACCCATGCAGATGGACAATACAGTTATGACTACTGAATCCTACACAATTGCACTTTATAAGCACTTACATGAGTGCATGGATCATGCTATCCCAAACAGAACCAAGATGCTATCCTCCAAAAAAAGGAAGCCAATCTGGTGGTCCCCTGCCATAAACAAACTGTACAACAGAAGGAAGAAACTCTTGTAAAAGAGAGTAACATCCCACGAGTGGAGGAACTCCCTGGTCAGCCTCAGTAAGAAGCTGCGATCCCTGATAAAATCCTCCAAAGCTAGTTATGAAAACAAAATCACCACTGATTCTAAAGCTATGTCAAGAATCTCAATGGCAACACTCAGATCTGCTCTGAGTTACAGCACAATGGCACTAAATATACAGACCCAACTGATATTGCCAACATCCTGGCAGATAGGTTCAGTGCTGACTTTACCCCCCTCTCACCCCCTAAAGAGCCCATCTCTATACCGGAAGAATGCAAAGTTCCTGTAATCATGGCTGCACAGGTAAAAACCACACTCTCCAAAGCCAAGAACACAGCATCCATGGGACCAGACAACATCTTAGGCTGAGTTCTACATGAACTACAGTATGAACTGGCACCCCACCTAAGTACCATGTTCAGTCATAGCCTCCCCTCTGGCTTTGTGCCTGCTGAATGGCGCACAGCAATGGTTATCCCACTCCACAAGGGGGGAGCCACCACGGACCCCAGGAACTATCGTCCCATTAGCCTGACGAGCCTGGTCTGCAAGGCCACGGAATGTATCATCATGGAACTTATAAACAAAGACATTGGTAATCTCCAAACTCTGGATTCCACCCAGTTCAGGTTTGTAAAAGGCAGATCATGTCTCCTAAACCTGATAAACGTCTTTGAAGCAGTCACCAAAGCCGTAGACAAGGGTAAGGTGGTTCACACAGTTTATCTAGATCTTGCCAAAGCTTTCGACACCATCCCCCACTCTGGAATTATAGATAAACTTACTAAACTAGGTATAAATCCCTATGTCACAAGATGGGTTGCCAACTGGCTCACTGACATAACCCACACTGTGAAAGTAGCAGACTCCAAATCTGACTTCAGACCAGTGACAAGTGGAGTACCACAGGGTTCAGTCCTGGGTCCTCTCCTGTTTGATATCTACTTCTCTGAAGTGCAGGCTAACACAGAAA
>NC_056732.1:1306980780-1306993280 GCF_019279795.1 Protopterus annectens
TCTTACATGTATAGTGTCCATTCACTTGAATTTCTCTTTTCAGATGTTTCAAGAAAATACCAGATGTACCACTAATGAATCTACACTGTTTGCAGTTCTTACATGCAAATGTACCCACCAAAGAACTTGCACTATCACCAAAAGTACTACCTCCTCTTTCTAAAATCATTTTAATGTTGGTGACTTTTTTATATGTAAATAATGGACTTTTGCCAATGGCTTTTGCCAAATCGTGGTTACCTAATATAATTTTCCAATTGTTGAATAATATACCTCTGATGATGTCCATTTCATTGGTAATGGGTAAAGGAAAAGATAAAACAAAATTCTTTTCAAAAATTGAACCTTCTTTAGGATAGTTGTGTGACTTTAGATCTATTAGAATAGGCCTGGCTCTGTCCTCTCTCAGTGCCCTGACCTCAGATATAATGTAATCGAGCCAGAATGTGTCATAACCTCTCTGGATGAAAAATTGTTTTAAATCCACTGTCTCTTTAGAAAATTTACTATCTTCACTAGTCAGTCTTTCATCCAGAGAGGTTATGACACATTCTGGCTCGATTACATTATATCTGAGGTCAGGGCACTGAGAGAGGACAGAGCCAGGCCTATTCTAATAGATCTAAAGTCACACAACTATCCTAAAGAAGGTTCAATTTTTGAAAAGAATTTTGTTTTATCTTTTCCTTTACCCATTACCAATGAAATGGACATCATCAGAGGTATATTATTCAACAATTGGAAAATTATATTAGGTAACCACGATTTGGCAAAAGCCATTGGCAAAAGTCCATTATTTACATATAAAAAAGTCACCAACATTAAAATGATTTTAGAAAGAGGAGGTAGTACTTTGGTGATAGTGCAAGTTCTTTGGTGGGTACATTTGCATGTAAGAACTGCAAACAGTGTAGATTCATTAGTGGTACATCTGGTATTTTCTTGAAACATCTGAAAAGAGAAATTCAAGTGAATGGACACTATACATGTAAGAGTAATAACATTGTTTACATGGCACAGTGTGCCACATGTGAACATTTCTACATAGGAAAACAACTAGGACACTAAACAAAAGGATATATGAACACAACTTAGTATTAGAAAGAAAGACACTCTAAATGCTTTGGCTAAGCATTCATTGAAGTGTCCTTCATTCAAAAAATTTATGTTTTCAGTTTTGGAAAAGGTAGATGACACCATCTTTAGTGGTAATTATAAAGTGCAATTGGAATGTAGGGAAGCCATTTGGCAAATCAGATTGAATGCGGATGAGCCACCTGGTTTGAACGATGTAATCAATATTAAGTGTTTTTTACTTAAAAACAGGTTTTAGACCTAAAGTACATAGTACTTTTATCTTATTTAAGTGTATTATTACACACATTCTTTGTAATTTTTGTACATTTGTGATGTGGAGTTGATAAATTGTTATTACTCAAGGTTAACATAAGTTTACAGTTTAAACTATGACTGAGAATATTGAGTTGAACAAACATTGGTGCTTTTTTGTACATGTGACTAACATGTCATCACTATTTAAATCATTTGAAAACAGTTGGGTGCATTTCTGAAGAAGTTCTATTTTAATAAAAGAACGAAAACGTTAAAGCAGGTGGCTATTCGTCTTCCATTTACGCAAACAGTGGAGTTTGGTTATTTGGTTTGGTTCTGTTTGTTTCTGGTGTTTTATATATATATATATATATATATATATATATATATATATATATACATATACATATAGATCTATTTATGACCATATATATAACACAATATACAGATGTATGTAAATACATATATATGAACATATATGTGTATGTACATGTACACATATATTTACATATGTGTGTGTGTATATATATATATATATATATATATATATATATATATATATACATATCCTTGTAATGTGTAAACATGACTGTTGTATATAGCTTCCCAGATGTATCACACTATATTTATCTGATATGTGTATATTTAGATACAACAACATAAGTGATTCAACAGTAATATCACTAACAAGTGCTACACAATTGTAGAAGTCATAGCAGTTGTTCAATACTCTTCAGTATGTGTACTGACAGATATATTGGAAAAAAACAATTGTCTTCACAGCTGTAATGGCTTAGTGGTTAACTGCTATGACTCTAGTTTACAGGGTCCTGGATTCAAGACCTGCAAGAGCTGTTTATTTTGTTGATGGGCAGAACAAGTGCTGTTGGATACAAAGTGGGTAAGGCAGTTTTGAGCAGCTTTAAGTGGGTTTGCGCAGGATAAGACGACAGTAAGCACTGCTAACGTATGGTTAAATGTACAGGTGCTTACACTGTGTAGGCTTCACTTACCAGTGTGCAAATGTGCTTAGCATTTATATTGCAGCAATGCTGAAACCTGCTAAGCATGGCTCAGCCCTGGTAACCAGTGCTCACATTCCAGTCTGATAAAATAGCAGGGTAATGACATCTTTAATAATTGTATTTAATTCTTTGTTCATAACATGCATCTATGTGCTGTCATTACAGTAGCAAGGGGTTTGAGTCTACTGTTTGGGACACCTGAGTATATATGGCTTGTACAACACTCTCTCTATTTTAATGTGTTACATACATGAGTAGTATCCCAGGTTATATGCAGTCACACTGGTATGTAGTGTATCATTACGTTACTACTGTTCATAGTGGTTTCCCAAGTAAGAATAGATTGCAGATTGTAGTACTGGAACCAAACACCACTGCATGCAAAGATGGACTCTGAGTCCTCACTGTCATGTTCTTGGTGTGTGATCTGTGTCTCATTAAATATTTCTTACTGGATATTGATCTGACATGTGGATATTAACTGTAGACTACTGTGTATATAGGACATGTCATTAAGGGCTGCTGTCGCGCAGTAATGGCATACATATTGGTGTTAGATGTCTGTCTGTGAACACATTCATCCTAATGCATAGCCATTTGGCTAGCTGATGTCTGTTTGTCCTCTGTACAGATGTGCAGATGTCAAGTATCCATCTTGGCTGATTATAGGCAATCTATGCTTGAGTGACACTGGCATGTCTGCCCAGCTGTGTTATGAATGCCACAGCTAGGAATCCACACCCTGTATGCACCACATGCCATGGATACCTCAACTACACAACCTCAGTCAACAGAATATGCTTGGGTACAGGTTACCAAGACAGACACTGACCATGTTATGTAATACATGTTGCATACATGTCAAATGGAGCACCTCACTGGCCCTCTGCAAGAGATAACTAGATGATTGGATGTTGCATGCATCTTTCACCCTGAGGATCTCTCCTGTGTTATCTGTTGAGAGATGGCCTGCTGGCACATGACAGGTGGCATGATACCACTGTACACAAATCCCCTACACTTCCTATCTCTCTGTGGACAATAGCCTGTTACACACTTATGAATACCTGCACCGATGGACTCCAGTACCGACAAATGTGTACATGTGCATTACTGAGAATAACAGTGTGTGCGTGTGTGTGTGTGTGTGTGTGTGTGTGTGTGTATTTGTAGACCTGTAGTTGATAATAGCCTGAGGCCCTTCACACCCACCGCATCCTTCATTGCCATAGTTAGATGTGGCTGCTGCTGTACCGGACAATACATGTACCTTGTTACACTCTTCTCCCTAAGGGCTACCTGGGGCTTGCAGTACCAGCACAACACTGTTGTGCAAATGGGTTGATAGGCATGGGATACCCCCTGAGTTCTGGCAAGTGTGTGTATGTATGCATGAATGTTTATTTGTAGGATACAGCATTCTGAGGCCACATTCTCCTAATACAATATGCCTTGCCACACAGTATTAGGGATATTGATGTTGCTGACTGTAGGAGAGCTATGACAATGCATCACCCTACTATCCCTGTGGCATGTGCATTAGATGCATATCCCTGTAGTAGCACTCTTGGGATAGACAAGGGGTTGTATTGCAGTCCTGGTCAATGTGTGTTGGTGGGTATGTCAGAGTGTTATCATGGGTTTCAGTGCATACAATATTCACTGTGGGGTGTGGGTGCTGGGTATACTGTCTTTACACCATGGTACCCCCAGTACATGTCCCATGTTCCACTGTATGGGGACCACTGTCACCATCAACCATACAGATAACTGATAGCACTCTCCAGCCCAGTTATGCATGTGCTGTGTGCAACTTATCTGTAACAGAATGGACACACTGACAAGGTAGTTAGCACTGATAAGCCCAGGTCTCTCAGATGTGTGTATGACTGTTATGTGTTTGTCAATGTGTATATGACAGTATGCCACACTATGTATTGTCCATAAACAACCAGTACATCCCCCATTACCATACTGTACAGGCCTGGGGATGTTCTTCACGTAACATGTAACCTGGAACACTCCTCATCCTAAAAACTGTGTGGTGTGTGCAATTAAGGCCACATGGCCACACACATCAGTAGCACTACAAACCTAGATAGGGGTTCTAGTCCCAGTGATGCCAAGTAAGAGTGTGTGTGTGTATGTGAAGGAATCTACTTCTGTTTGCAGAATATACATGTCCCAGGAGGTCATCTGTCTGAGAAATGCCTGGCAAATGCTAACATTTCACATGTATCATCTTGTGGAAATACATTCCATCACAACTAGTGTTACATGTGTAAATGCCCTCTTCTCCACTCTATATGTGTACAGCAATATTGGGGTTGGTATATATAGCTGGGTGTAGCTCTTGTGGACACAGTCACCATCATTGCAGTTACTGTTGAGTGTATCCCCCCACTTAGCTGGCCGTAATACTGTACAGTTCATGTTAACAGGTTAAGTAGTTGTCTATCACAGTATCTGTAGTTCTACAGCACCTCTCACCCTCCAAAGGGTAGGGTTGTGCCACCCACACCAGCACACCTATGTATACTGAGTTGAGGATTGCACCACATTGGGGAAGGGGACATATACTCTGCCAGTACCATCGTCAATGACAAACTAGCAGACTGCTTATTTCCCAATGTGTTGTTGTGCCTATTCTGTCTTGGTGGAATTACATAGGCTAAAATGGGTTCCTTGCACAGGTAGATACATCCATGTGTCCAGTATTCTTTGTGTATTGCATCAACACGAAAGCCTCTCTGAGTGTTATACACAAACATGTGGTGTGTACCACCCAGTACACTTACTATTGTCCACTGTAGAAGGGCTGCTGACATCAGCCACCATGCACTCAACTGTATACACCACCCCCAGACCTATCAGCCATGTGGCACATACAGTAACTGTTATATAGACCTGTGACATGTGTTCACCATAATATATTCCATTTGTGTTGTAGGTGTTCATGTGTCAGCAGGATGATGGTCTGCTGTAGTATCCTACAAGGGATATGGCACTGTGGTGACACCTTGGCTGTGCCATATCATGGGTATATCCCAGGATATGGCACAGCCAAGGTGTCACCACAGTGCCATATCCCTTGTAGAATACAACAGCAGACCATCATCCTGCTGACACATGGACACCTACAACACAAATGGAATACATTATGGTTTGTTGGACAGCCGCAGACCGTATCTGGCAGGGTGTGCAGTTCACTGTCTCTGGCTATGGGCATGAGAACTGTACCTGCCAGGGGTTCCATGTGCACCAGCAGGTACAGGCCATGATATGGTACTCTTCCCTGATGATGACATATGTCTGCTGGATCCGGGTCCCTCTTGGGACTGGCCTGCTGTGGTGTGGTGTGAACAGTGACCCCCCCCCTGTAGTGCTGGGGCTGGCACTGCCACTACAGGAGCAGCTCCGTGTTCTGGCACATCCACGTCGACCTCCATCTGTTGGTGTTGCTGGCCTATGTCCACGTGGCTGTCGCACCACTCCCACCATATACTCGAGCACAGACATTCCACAGTTGAGGATTCCCACCATCTCACCCAACTGTTTATCCATGACCTCTGAAAAATAATGGAGGGCACCTGCAAGAGCACTGATGTTGTCAGTAACAGCTGAATGAGTAGCCCTCTGCAGCCTCAGAGCCTGTCCATATGTGCCTGTGCCTCCATGATGGCCTGGAACATGCATCTGGTGGCACCAGATGTGGCACTTCTGCCAGGGGCATGATGACCAGCAGCTCTCCAATGAGCATCCCTGTACATCTGCCTATGTGGTATCCCACTGGACATCCGGCTATGGCTGCTGTGTCCAGACACATGTGCCATAGATACCACACTGTCCTGTCCCATGCCACCAACTGCCAACTGTCCCTCAGCTATGGCCACTGGTGATGGGTTATGTATAGGCAATGTGGCTGTGTGCAGGGATGGGGTGGATAACAGTGTGATGTCAAACGATGGTGCAGCTTCAGCCCCTGACAATCTCGCCTGTGCCTCAACACACCTATCATCATTTTCAGTGTCTGTATGGACACCATCATCAGATTGCCTGCAGGAGGGACCTTGACCTACCTTGCCACCTGTGAGGGGAAATGAAGAAACACACTTTAAGACCTGTACGTCATTGCTTAACAGTATACACACACACACACACACACACACACACACACACACACACACACACACACACACACACACACACACACACGCACACACACGCACACACACACACACACACACACACACACACACACACACACACACACACACACGCTGACATTCCACCATACTACTTACCTGTCCCTGAGTTTACAGAATGCCCCTAGTTTTTTCTCTTATTTTCCCCATCCTGCATCAGTCTTGAATAATTACAGTCAATAATACCAATCATTAATGCATCATTCTTCTAATTGCTCAGAAAAGTGATCACAAAACATGACCTGTTACTACATTAACTCTTTAACTTGATTGGAGTCATTTTTCAAAGACTTCCTGATGTCATCAAGTGTTCACCCTGGTTTTGTCCATATGTCTTGAGCATGGCCCCCATGTGTTATGGGCTACTACAGTCAATAATGTCACGCACTGGAGTTTCATACTTAACTGTTGTTCAGTAGATACAAGATCTGTTGCTCTATTAACTTTTTATGTGGACTACAGTAATATTTGGAAACACTCTCTGGTGTTGTCTAGTAATTCCCCACTGCATCTTTAGTGCTGAATATGTGGGTATTCTTTCACCTTTCTACTGACTGCAGTTAAAAAAGTATCCCTGGTGTCTAGTTTTCCCTCCCAATGCATTTTTCATGCTGCAGACTTTATTATACTATCAGCTGTCCTGTGAGTACATTTCAGAAAAGTATTCCTGGTGTCTAATGTGTCTGTCCATGTCCATCTACTGCACAATTTCTAAGGGAAGTTGAGAGGTATGAACAACCCCACACTCACACATGTGCATACATGGACACACGCAAACACACATACACACACATATTCTACATACACTGACCCCCCTCCACTCCACCAGATGGCACTTACAGACAAATTCACCCCCCCACACACACTTACAGGTGAGGTTGCACAAAGATATTACACGCACACCTCTCATTACCCATCTGTCAACATGCATGAAATATGGCACTCAACAACATGCAGTGCAGCTATAGTCAATCCCTGTTACCAACATTATACATCTCTGTGATGCATGGGTTGTATTAGTAGGTGATGCCCCTTCCCCTGGAACACACTGCACCCATATACACAGTATTGCTGTGCACCTGTTCTGCACCCTGGCATGTACTGTGCGCCATACCTCACAGGTGTACACACCATTGCTGAATGTGTATATGTGTGTCAGTTATGTTTGCACTGCTGCTCACAGCCCCTGTGTGTTTTTCCGACACATACCTGGGATGATATGTGGACAGATGTCATTTGTGAATGCCTGATGTCTGATTTACAGATCTCATCATCAGCGGTGCATGTATGGCCAATAAAATACAATTAGACTGACAACCTTCAAACCTTACCATGGCTATGGGGAGTGTTCACACCCTTATTGATATGTCACGCTCTTCACTGATATGCCACAGGGCCACATTACTGCATATGTTAACATTACATGAACCTGATATATAACATATGACCTGTGTAATCAAATGCAGTATCAAACATTTGTGTTAGTTGTGCAGATGCTGATTGAGATGCATACAATTTGAGGGTGCATATGTGTGCACACCCTTGTCTAGATGGTTTGTTGCACCAACTGTTATGTGTACTACAGCAGTCACTATCCCTGGAAGGGGTATACTAGCATGGACCATCTGCATTTGCCAGTATTTGGTCACTCTGCCCTACAAATGTCCCCCAACTCTGCATGATTGCAAGGTCAACTCATGTGCACAGCCCTTTGAGGTCACACAGTGCCATCACTATTGCTGTGGAGTCAGGGTTATGTCTGCCACAATTCATGACCTTGACTGTGTGCGGATACAGCCATTCTTAGTGAGCTTTGGATCGCTGCTTCAGTGCACTGTTGTGTTTTAGGATGACACCCCCTCCCCATTCTCAGCCTTTTTGCAGATGCTTGAGAACTATGGCCTACACATGTGTAATTTTGCAGTGCTCCAAACTCTGAACACCATGTGTACAGGCCTAGTCCCTGCTAATGAATGGCAAACACATAGGTGTACACTGGCACCAGCAAGGTACAGATGGGGATGGTGGGCCTGAGGTGGAGTGAGGTGTTGGTTGTGCAGCACATGTATCTTAATTGATACTGTCTGTAGTTTTCCAACTTGGTCTTGGTACACCAGTACACATTAGAATGCATGCCTTTGGGGGACTTTTGCTGTTATGCATATGCTACCTGTAGAGAGCCCAGGCTGATGTTTCCTGTGGTACAACTGTCCCATCTAATTACCCTAACCTATGGGTCACACTTATGCAGAGTCCAGGCAATTGCCGACACAGGTACTGCACAGCCAGTACTTGCTAGACAATCCTGCAACTACCTCAGTGTTGTGGCATGTTACTAGGCAGCCTGCATGACCAGTTTGCAACATGTGTTGTCATCTGCCTGGATGGCTATCTGTTTATTTTCTACATTAATCCTGTCCCATACATCCTCACCACATACATGACTGCACTGTTTGCCATGGGATATGCAATGGTGAGGTAAGGCTACATGTCCAACTCATGGGTGCTTCCTGTTGGGTATTGAATCCATTCCATAGCTTGTAAAATGTGTGCAAGCCACAGCTGCCTCTATTGCAGGGAAGTGGCACATTTGATGGCCAAATGTCTTGAACAGCAGACCATTTCTTGGTCTGACATTGAGGACCTGTACTTGTTAGAAGGTCCATACTCATGAAGAGTGCATGCCGTCAGTACCTCAAAAGCTGCTTCCTCAATATGTTATCTGGAATGTATGCACACATATGCTTCCAGTGTTTGTGAAGGTATGTATTCCCCATATTTGCTGTCCTAGCATAAGATTCCATATTACACATTCATTGCTCAAGTTAGGACCACATTGCAGGTTGTAAGGGTTGTTGAATGTAGTATTGTGATATGCTGTAGTGTAGATCTGTAACAGTTGCCATTGTAATAGTGGTATATACACTGTTGTATCACTGTATAAGGGTTATGTTTCAGACATGTCCCTACTGTAGGCCATTTGTCCCACCATTATGTTCATCTCTGTGTATACATCTTGCAATGACAGGTTGTTAGTGATATTGCAGGACTCTTACATACCCTTCAGATATGCCACCATGGTGACCACTGAGATGCAGTGCAGTTGATAGCAACAATAAGTGAACATGTAAAGCATGCATTATGGGTAGGTGTGTTAAATGTGTGCATGAAATATACCATGGCCATAACATGACTGGTGTATTGGCAAACCTGAACAAACACCATACTCACCAGCTACAGGCTGCTGCCCCAGAGTTATACCAGAGGGACCTACATAGTTGTGCGAGAGATGTGATGTCAGTAGCCACACTTGTGACATTGGTACAGGGTGGGAGCAGCATTACAGTACATCAACAGTACAAACCCACAATACTACAGATTATGCATATCTGTTTATTACTACAACGCAGCAACAGACTGTGTATATATATATATATATATATATATATATATATATATATATATATATCTATGTTTCATCTCACATATGCATGATTAAACTGTACAGATGCAGATGGATACCCAACAGTGGTCTACTTATGTGCCCTGTGGCCTTACCTCTACGCTCCTCCACCATTGTGTGGGCAGCACCCACCTTCACTATGCTCTCCACCGGGACTTGTGTTTGCAGGCAGGAAGGTGCCCTGAGGCTGGTGAGGAGTTCCTCAGCATGTGTCATGGGGGGCTGGATGGCATGACCTCCCCTGTTGCAGGCTAGTCCCTCCTAACCGCAGCAGCATGCCAACGGGCATGGCAGAGTAGATCATTGCACCGATGTCGGACCTGCTCATAACTGTTGTTATGCAGGCTGACATCATTTACCCTGTGGACAAGATCATTCCACAGGGTGGACCTCTCCTGCAGATCATGGGCTGTATGCCCAAACAGGGTGTGGTAGTGCTGCTCCAGGTATGCGATGATGATGTCATTCTCCTGGGGTGTGTAAATTGAAAGTATCTCCCGAGACATTGTGCCTGAAAGACATAAAGAGGGAAACAGGTCTGAGGACCTCATACTGCAAGGATATAATAGTTGTTAATGCACATCTCTATCTCCCCCACACCATGTCTGCAACAACAATCTGATCACACAACTCAACTGGTATGTCTACAGCAGACCTACTGTTGGGACATATATCGTATTGTACAACAATTTGTGCAATGTATTTGTAGTCATGTTCCCATTTGAAACATTGTCATTGGTGCCCTGTTATGAACAATGTCACCTACATGCCATTGTAAGGGCCACTATGGTTTCATATATGCATGTGTTCTGTTTGCTATGTGACCTGCTGCACATCTGTTGTTTTGTGTTAATGGGGATATCTATGCATGCTGTTAGACATAATCCTGGAATGTGTGGACTATTACTACCCACATATGTTCTATAACAGTGACACAATAGCATGTTTGGGAATACAGTTGCCAGCAGAACCACCTCTCCCACCTCATCTGGCCATGTTACCAGGCCACATCACATCTGGGACCCACCCTGGGACCCACCCTGGGACCCTCATCATCTACTGGTCGTGCACTACCTCCAGGTGGAACCACCTCAGGAGATGGTGTTCACCCCCCTTGGAGCACACATAGACAGGATGCTGTCACCCAAAGTCAGGTCCAGGGTCTGGTGCATAGGGAGCTCCACAGAGACTTCGAGGATGTGCTACACCACCTTGAGGCCCTCAGTACACAATCACAGGGTTCACATGCTCCTTCTGCCCAGCCCCCAGCCCAAGCACCTTCAGGCCATGAAGATGCTGTTGTGACTGCCCATGGGTGGGGACCTTGGACCCACTGTTTCCATATGGAGGTTCATGGGCTTCCACATTCCAAACAACACTCCCCATCCAAGGTGTTTGTCCACCACATGTGTCATATACTGCCCCTGTATGCTGTCTTGCAACCCAACCTACCTCCTCAAATATACCTACTATCTTTCCCCAAAATACCAATCCCACCTTCACAAACAAGGGCAATGTGTTCCCAACATGGAGTTAACACCAGACATAACTGTCCATTTTGCACCCACTTAGCTGTATATATATGTGTGTATTGATATGTGTGATGTTCTCTCACACATTTCATGCAGCACTGTCATTCATATGTGTGTGTGTTTGTATATATGTAGACATACACACACACATATATATATATATATATATATGTGTGTGTGTGTGTGTATATTTTGAGTTTTGTATATATATATATATATATATATATATATATATATATATATATATATATATATATATATATATATATATATATATATATATAGTGTATTCAACATCAGGTCCACACTCTCTAGCTCTCCTTCCTTCACAGCTGCACTGTTCTGCCTTGCTACAATGCAGACATGTGTTACATGTGGACTGAGCCTAACATTAGGTGGTTATATATAGGGACAGATTGCATTTAAGTCTGTTACACACCTGGCGTTTGTGCATGCTACATTACACGTTAACATGACTGTCCTGCAAGTTGTGGGCTCTGAAGCTCATCATAATGGCATTACTTCCACCACCAGCTATTTGCCACACTAATATACATGTCTTGCAGTACAGAACACACACTATGATGGCTTACATCTTGTCATTCAGTGCTGATCTGCACAGTTGACAGGTATGGCCCACTGTCCACAGGGACAGACACTACTGTCTATAGCAGTTGTTCAGCAGGACATCATTACAGCAATTCCTAATGGCACATATAAATCATTCCACATCATCTATCCCATTATTATAGACCCAGTACTACATTTAATTGCATGCATATATGTTTCATATACCTGTTGTGGGATTGTCGTCTCTTCTGAATACAGTTTGATGTGTCCCCTTAGTTAACTTGGGATATTTGTAAATTTAGTTGTTGAACAACTTTTTATTTACTGGTTGTTTGTTTGTTTGTTTTCTCTCTCTCTCTCTCACTCTCTCTCT
>NC_056732.1:1307328280-1307493280 GCF_019279795.1 Protopterus annectens
GAGAATAAAATATATACAAGCAACAAGTCTTATATAACAGAATAATTATACAATCAAACAATTAAATAATTAATTAATTAAGCAATGCTCTCCAATTGCACTCCTCATTAAGCCCATATGGAGACATAGTCTTATACTTTAAAATAAATAAAGCTTCTTTCTGTAATAAAACAGTTTTAATGTCCACATGACAGTATAAAGACAACTTAAATTGTTCTAAAATAGTGCCTTTTAGACCCTCACTACTTTTATTATGAAATTCTGCAAAATGCAGAGCTACAGGGCTTTCCATATTACCATTTTTAATGTCCCTTATATGCTCTAACAATCTCAATTTAAATGCTCTTTTAGTTTCTCCTATGTAATAAATATTACACAGACAACAAAGAGCATAAATAACCCCTACTGAATTACAACAAAATTGGTTAGCAGAAGTAAAATTAATACCATTAATGCAAGGAAAACTAGATACAATATGTTTGCAAGCTTTACACCTTCCACAAGGAAAGGTGCCAGTTTTACAAGGTTGTATGCAAAATTGAGAAGGAGGCATACTAAATTTACTTCTAACTAAAAAATTTTTTATATTTCTACCTCTCCGATAAGAAAATTTTAAATTAACATTCAACCATTGTTGAACAGTTTTGAAAGAATGTAAATAGGACCAGAATTTTTTAACTATATCAAGAAATTGATAAGTAAAGCATCCATAAGTGGTCACAAAATACATATTTTCCTTATGTTCCATACCATTGTCATATTTGACCATGTTATTATGGAAATAATGACTATTTCCCAAATCAAAAGGCTTAACCCTTTTAACTAGCTTATCAAAGCATTTACTCAATATATCTTTATTATACCCTCTGTTCATAAAAGACTCTACCAGACACCTCATCTCCTGCTGAAAGATATCAGGTCTCCCACAAAGTCTATATATACGTAACATTTCACCATAAGGTAACGCATCTATGGTATAAGGAGGGTGGCCACTAGTACCATGTAAATAAAGATTTGTTCCTTCAAATTTTCTATTAACCGAAGTAACAATATTAATACCATCAGAAATATCTAGATTTACATCCAAAAATGGAACAACATGTCCTATTACTAAGCCATCAAAATTCAAAGCAAATCTATTGTTATTAATATCATTTACAAAGTCCCTAATATCATTTGCATCAGCATCCACCAAAAATATCAGATCATCCACAAATCTGTAGTAAGCAATTACATGGGAATGAAAAAACTTATGTTTATAAATTATTTCTAATTCAAATAAACCCATAAATAAATTAGCATACATGGGGGCAAAGGAAGCCCCCATGGCTGTGCCTTGTAACTGATGATATAATACCTCATTAAATTCAAAAAAATTGTGAGTTAAACAAAAATGAAGCAACTCAACAATGAATTCTGTAGCCGGAGTGTCACCTACAAAAAATCTAACAGCCTCTATACCAAATTGATGTTTTATATTTGTATAAAGGCTCTTTACATCAATAGTGAACCAGGTCATTTTTTTACTTATTTTTATCTTTTTCATTTTGTTTAAAAAGTCAAAAACATCACAAATATAAGAAGGCAACTTATAAACAAAAGAAGACAAAAATTGATGTAAAAAAATTCCTAAATTATGTAAAAAATAAAAAGAACCAGACACTATAGGCCTCCCAGGAGGCCTAGATAGATTTTTATGTATTTTGGGTAGGCAGTAAAAAAAGGCCATTTTTGAACCTATTACCTGAAACTTTTTTTTAACATCAGTGGGACAAAAATAGCCTAATCTCACCCCTTTATTCAACAAATCCAAATAGTCCTGAATAGATTTTAAATATACATCAATAGCCACCACCTTGTAGGTCTTACTATCCTTTAAATGTTCCATACACATGGATAAATAATCAGAAAAATGCATTACAACTAGTTTGTTACCTTTATCAGATGGTTTAAAAATAATGTCACTTTTTTTGCCAAGATTTAATAAGGCTTGCCATTCATTACGTTGTAAATTATATTTAACATTAGATTTTTCACTCATATACTTTTTATAATCTAATTCAGTAAAGAAATTTACTAAATTAACAAACTGACATACCTCACTATTCAAATTACTAGGCATAAAATTACTATAAGTAGGCACCTTAGTGGTATCTAATTTACAATATGCATTAGCAACCTCATCTGAAAAACAAGAAAAAAAGCTGTCACAAGAACTACTGTTATTTAATTCATCCATTGAACTAGATATCGTCGAGAAATAACTAAAAAAATATTTAAGCTGCAACTTCCTACCAAAAACATACATATCCTTCTGCATTTCATGAAGACGAGTGACAACAGTGGGAATGAATTTTAAACCCCTGTTAAGTACAGACATCTCCACACAATTAAACTCATAACCGGAGAGATTTATCACATATTCAGAAGCATTACAATGCTTAAAAACATTTGAGTTACATTTATCGTCTACCCCTTTTAAGTCCACCTTGTCCATAACGTTGCCCACCTGGAAAGGAAGACTGATCCCATGTCCGTTTCTGTCCGTGTGGGTTCTGAAAGGAGGTAGTAGCCTCTCCCCGAAATGTTGAACGAAAGTTCTCCCTCTGTTGGGCTGCCGGTAATACTGGAAACTCAGATTCATAGTCTTCGTCTTCATAGGATGTATACCCCCCTTCCGACGCCGAGGAAAAATGAGAACTGTTCATCTGCTTGCCGGACTGAAACCTAACTTGTTTACGCACTTTCGTGCGTTGAGCCTTAGACAAAAAAGCCCGATTGGCTTCATAATCACGTACATCATGGAGTAGTTTGCCTTTTTTGCGGGTTATTAATGTAACTTCATAATCTTTGAGTTTCTTATTAGTTTGTTGTAAAAACTCATCGAAAGTTGTTACAGAGACAGAATTTGATAAATCAGTATACATTATTTTGATATTATTGCATAGTTCCCTTTGTTTGAGTAAGTCACGTTCTATGAGGATATGTAGCCACTCCATAACGCAAACATGTGCAGCATTGACCCATCTCTTGTGAAAACCACAATCAGAGTCCAAAGAAAGGTCAAACGGAGTGGAGGGGTCTTTGAACACTCTAAGACCCCTCGGAGTTGTTTCTGTCTCTACATACTTTTGTAGACCACATATATTGTAATGTACTGCAGTCTCTTTCCACATCAATTTCTCTAATTCATCAAACAGTAGTTTGTCTTCTGCATTTACAGACAAGGGAACCTTCCTTACAATGCAGGAAAAGGGATTGGAAGACCGCATTCGTCTTTCTTCCTCCCACTTCTCCCAAGTAACATTATTATCAATTGGTAGTCTCTGGGAAGTGGAACGCTCACCTCTCTCAGATGAATTTGCTGAATTAACAAGGAAATTATCAAGAGACATTTGATTTCCTTCTCTAGCCTCTCTGAATATCCTTGGAAGATGGTACTGTGGATCAGAAGACATCAAAAAGCAATGAAGAAAGCAGCCAGTAGCACAAACAACGAACACAGTATCCACCAAATCTTTTAATAAAATCTCTGACGTCTCGGCCAAAGCCTTCAAGGAGAATAAAATATATACAAGCAACAAGTCTTATATAACAGAATAATTATACAATCAAACAATTAAAGAAATTAATTAATTAAGCAATGCTCTCCAATTGAACTCCTCATTAAGCCCATATGGAGACATAGTCTTATACTTTAAAATAAATAAAGCTTCTTTCTGTAATAAAACAGTTTTAATGTCCACATGACAGTATAAAGACAACTTAACTTGTTCTAAAATAGTGCCTTTTAGACCCTCACTACTTTTATTATGAAATTCTGCAAAATGCAGAGCTACAGGGCTTTCCATATTACCATTTTAATGTCCCTTATATGCTCTAACAATCTCAATTACCCCTACTCTTTTATGAACAGAGGGTATAATAAAGATATATTGAGTAAATGCTTTGATAAGCTAGTTAAAAGGGTTAAGCCTTTTGATTTGGGAAATAGTCATTATTTCCATAATAACATGGTCAAATATGACAATGGTATGGAACATAAGGAAAATATGTATTTTGTGACCACTTATGGATGCTTTACTTATCAATTTCTTGATATAGTTAAAAAATTCTGGTCCTATTTACATTCTTTCAAAACTGTTCAACAATGGTTGAATGTTAATTTAAAATTTTCTTATCGGAGAGGTAGAAATATAAAAAATGTTTTAGTTAGAAGTAAATTTAGTATGCCTCCTTCTCAATTTTGCATACAACCTTGTAAAACTGGCACCTTTCCTTGTGGAAGGTGTAAAGCTTGCAAACATATTGTATCTAGTTTTCCTTGCATTTAATGGTATTAATTTTACTTCTGCTAACCAATTTTGTTGTAATTCAGTAGGGGTTATTTATGCTCTTTGTTGTCCGTGTAATATTTATTACATAGGAGAAACTAAAAGAGCATTTAAATTGAGATTGTTAGAGCATATAAGGGACATTAAAAATGGTAATATGGAAAGCCCTGTAGCTCTGCATTTTGCAGAATTTCATAATAAAAGTAGTGAGGGTCTAAAAGGCACTATTTTAGAACAAGTTAAGTTGTCTTTATACTGTCATGTGGACATTAAAACTGTTTTATTACAGAAAGAAGCTTTATTTATTTTAAAGTATAAGACTATACCGCAAAACATACCTGACACCAGTCCTTCACCTACTATCTTCAAAGAGCAGGTCATATCTGTGCTCTCCAAGGCCAAAAACATGGCTTCTGTGGGACCAGATAACATCCCAGGGTGCTTCCTAAACAATCTAAAACAAGACCTAGTGGAACCATTTGGCATGCTGTTTAACCTCAGCTTGAGCACTGGCTTTGTTCCAGTAGAGTGGAGAAGAGCAACAGTAATACCCTAGCACAAAAGGAGTCCATCAACTGACCCTGGGAACTATAGACCCAAAAGCTTAACCAGGCTTATCTGCAAGACCATGGAAAGAGTCATTATGGACATTATCAATAAGGACATAGGTGACCTTAAACTCTTGACCCGACCCAGTCTGTCTTTGCTAAGAGTAGGTCATACTTACTGAACCTGGTGAACTTCTTCCAGAATGTCACTAAAGCCCTGGATGAAGGCAAAACAGTTCATACTGTCTATCTTGACGTAGCCAAGGCTTTTGACACAATCTCCCCACTCAGGTTATCATTGAGAAACTCTGCCAGCTGGGGATTAACCCGTACATCACTAGATAGATAGCCAATTGGCTCAATGACAGAATGCATACTGTCAAAGTGGGGATTCCACTTCTACCAGTAGACCAGTTACTAGTGGCATACCACAAAGGTCTGACCTGGGCCTTCTACTGTTTGGAATCTATTTCTTGGTAATCCCAGTGAAAGTAGATGTCCTGTGGCTTACCAAGTTTGCTGATGATTGCAAACTGGCCCAATCACTGAGTCCCCAAATGATGTTGACATATTACAAAAGGGGTTAACACAGAGAAATGATTGGTGCCAAAGCCATGGACTAAAACTAAATGCAAAAAAAATGCATTATTATCCTCTTTGGCACAGAGGAAGTCCCTGCAAATTACAATATTGACAGCAACCCCTTAAGCCCAAGCCCAGTGGTGTGATATTTGAGAACACACGTTGACAACAATTAAATTTGATCACCATGTGTCTACAGTGGTAAGGAAGGCATTCTACATTGTACATCTCATAAGTAAGGGCATCACATCCAAGACTAAGGATGTTATAACCCCTCTGTACTCAACCCTCACCAGACCACTGCCTGAATACAATGCTACCTTTTGCATGCACCTCACCAGACACCTGCAGCATCTGGGGAGAATACAGACATTTCTCACCAAGAAACTTCAGGGCCTCCAAAACATGGCCTACATGGAAATACTGAAAGCCATGTCAATGTACTCTGCTTTAGGAAACAAGAGGAGGGTATCAGGAGGTTAGAGGGGGAGGGAGATTTCAGCTGTAGGGATTAATCGAGAGTCCAGATTTAGGGGTTGGGAAGACATTTTAGGGTTAGGTTCAGGGTTTTGGAAAGGATAGTTAGCTTTTGAGAAGTGCATGGGAATTGAGTCAGTGGGAGTTAGGACACCTGCCAACACTAGCAAGAGACAGCAGGGGAGTGTAAAGTAAGCTAATGATATGTTGGCACTTGTAGTAAAGCTGTGGAAGGAAATATGATGTCATTACTACAGAATTACTACTTATTTGTGCTCCTTAACCCCTGTCATACTAGTAGTGCTCATTGTTAGCTAAACTGCAAGTTTTCTGCATCACCAAGATTGTTTCCATACAAATACAGTTCTATCATAGCATTTTTACTTCCTAGTGATTCAATTCCCTAAGTAGTTGTGTAAATTGTATCTTTAATGAAGGGTAGCCACTCAATTTCATTGCCCCAGCTAAGCTCTTTCCAGAATAGCACTTTACCTCCCAGTAACATATATGGATATTTTAAACCTCTGGGCATCTCATAAGTAAGGGCATCACATCCAAGACTAAATATGTTATAACTCCTCTGTATTTGACCCTTAATGCTACCTTTTGCATGAACCTCACCAGTCACATAGTAAACCTCTAGGTGCTTTTAATGAACTGGTATGCTGTGTTATCTGGAACAGTTGCCTGAACTATATGTTGCTATCCTAGGTGAAGATTTAGCTGTGCCTCACAGTTCTATCCACCATTGTGAAGTGCTATTTTCATTTTATTTACAATGCAGTTTTAGTAGGTGCTGTCATTAATGATCAATCACAAGTGTTCATTGATGTACTGAATATTATGACAGAATTTTTGAGGAAAAGAATTGTTTGAACAACTAGTATTGAATTATTAGGTTTGAATGTTTATAGATATCCCGTACACTGGACCAGTAATCAAGGAGCCTCAATCCTCACCACTGGCAACAGTGAGTGATGTACACAATGGCAGGATGACAAGTACATGCACAGTAAAATGCAATTTCCGTTAAGAGCACACAGAGATCACAGTCAGTCTGGGGCTGGTTTCTCTCTCTCTTTCTCCAGATCCCCAGTAAGACTCCCCACTGGCACAGCTGTAGAGTTCAGTCCTTAGCTAGGGTCCCAGGCCAAGTCCTCACAACACTCTCTCTGTCCAACCAGTGCTTCATGTCACTGTTCAAGTAGCTGACACACACACACACATACTTTGAGCTTTGATTTATACACAAACACACACCTGGGAAAGGTTAGCACAGGTTTACTAGCTATGCCCCCTTATGCCCAGAATATAAAGTAGTTATCACTGCCACTATATCCCCCTATCAGCTACTTTAAAGCCCTTACCAAAGGGTGACCAATCCTACCATGTAATGTTACTATTATCCAAATGGCAAGTGTGACCAGGAGCAAGGCTATTTAGGAGTGGCCTGTACAGTGTCACCAAATACATGTGGAAGTACCTTAAGAGCTTAAATATGTCTCACAAATATCAGCCACAAAAGTAGGTTTAAATATATTTAATAATAAATAATAAAAGAACAAGACAATACTCAACACAGTAATTGCAGATTCAGAATCACAGGAAATATTTTAAAACTACATTGCAGGACAGCCTCAAATAAATACAGAAAACATCTAAACTAATCTTTACTATATTCCTATGTATATCTAACAGATACTATGCCCTAAATAACTTACTTACAGAGCAAGTGCAGATGAGTGCATGTTCTTTCTAGCTCCAAGACAAAATACAACCTGCACAATCTCTCTCTGAGAGCGTTCTTAAATTACTATCAAACATTACTGCTGGGTCAGCTTGGATGACATTACTCTTTGTCACCTGCCTTCAGTTCCCAGGCTAACAGAAACTAAAATCTCTGTATTAAAAATACATATCTCTCAGATGTTTGCCCAGAACTGGAAGTTGTAAAACAGTTAAACACTTTTACATTTTAAACCTAGTAATTGTGTCTCTCCAGGACAATAGAAAACACTTCTAGCTCTAGACATCCTGTCTTTTTGCTGCATTGAAACTAACTTTTACAGCACATCATAAAGCACTTCATTTCAACTCATTTTCTTGAAGTTTTGTAAGTTAATCGTCTATGCTCCAGCAGGGTATGCTGTGGTTACATTCTTGAAGCTCAGTACATAACATACAGTTCTGTATAAATCATATCAATATTCACAAATGACATAGAATTATCTACAAAATTCCAGATAGCTTGGCTGGCAGTGTGACAATCCCCCTCCCCCCAAGAACTCAAGCTAGTTTTTCAAATGACCCTTAAGAAACATTTTAACAGGATAATATTAAGTGCCATGGTCCATGTGGCTAAATAAACAACACCCTGGCTCTCACAATTGAACACAAATTCCCAATTATTACTTAAAATATTCATTAAATTAATTGAAATATCCAAAATAAGGAATTGTGTTCATAGCCTGTTCTAAAATTGGGCTAAAATGTCCACTTTGTCTTTTAGTTTAACCTCCCACATAACTGTATAAATGAGTTTGCTGAAACATGGCATTCCTCATCAAATGTTTCATCTTTCTTTGAATTACTATATGTTTTCTATAGATTTGTTAAATGTGCAATGTTGATTGTTCTTCTGTGAATTCATTTCTTTTATTAAATCAACAACTTCTCTTTCTGTACCGTTGATAATCATAAATATAAAGAATGTGATGCTCCCAAAATGCCATTACTGAGTTACATGGAGAACCCATAGCAATACCAGCTTGTTGTAAATAAATTTCAAAAACTCAAGTAAGTTAATGATTAATTCCTTAATAGAAATTCACGAACCCATTCTAAACCAATATCCTGTGGAATTACTGTGTACAAATCAACAATATCAGCTGTCACAAATTTATAATCATCTTTAAATGGGATGTTGTTAAGTTAATCTCTACAGATTTGTGGTTCTGTTTTCAAATATTCTTTTAACATATTATCAACCCACTTTGCACTAGAATATGTAATGGAATTTCGTCCATCAATTATTGGTCTGAATGGGGGATCATTAACATTTTTATGAAGTTTGGGAACACCAAACATGATTGGCATGAGGGGAGCTGCCATAACTAAGTAGTGGTACAAATCTGAGGATATGCTACCTTCGATGAACAAGTCACTTAAACTGTTCTTAATTTTTGATGGACACTTTCTTATAACTGGCAGTAGATAGTAAAGCGTCCATCTTAGTTATATAATCATGTTCATACATTAAAATAGCTCCGGGTTTCATTACTCGTATACCATGTAGTTTTGCCCATTTGATCAAGTTGAACTCTTCTAATGTATTTTGTTTAAGAGTTCGAACATTCTTATTTAGGCATCTAAATTGTGCTTCACAAATCTTTTCGTATAACAATATATTACCATCTAATGGAGGATTGTAAGTACTAGAGACTAATACATTTCTTGATAGCTGGTTTGAATTATTCATTAACACTTGTAAGTTGAGTTTACGTGTATACATTTTTAAATCACATAACAAACGCGAAATGTCCAATTTGGGGGTTAATACAAAAGTAAAACCCTTGGCTAGAAGTTCTACAAATTGATTGGAAATTTCCATGGAAGTGAAATTGTAAACTTTAAAGTCTTTAGCGTTGCTAAAAATGACATTAGGATATTGAAAAGAACAGGGTTCAATTACCTCCTGTTCTTGTTGTAAACAGTTCTGTTCTGCCCTTTCTGTGTTCTTCTTCCAATTGACTGGCCATTTTGAAAATCCTGCTGGCGATTCTGTCGATTATTATTTCCATTTTGATTAAAGTTCTGCGACTGGTTGCCTTGCTTCTTATAGTTATTGTTGTTTACTTATTGTTGGAGGTGCGGGTGAACTAGAAGGCGAAGGATCATTTGTTGATACATCAGGCTCATCGTCGATGGAAAAGTGCGTGTTAGTGGCAACATTCTCATTGTTGGTATCTCTACTGCGACCAATGACAGAAGGTGGATCGGGATAAGCATTGCCATTATCAGTCTCACAAATTTTATTAACCAGGATATTAATGCTGGAGAATATCCTGGTGTAATCAAAGGCATATCTGTCAAAGTCAGGATCGGTCTTAATGTCATTGTCTATGGTCATTAAAATTTCTTTCAAATCAGTCATCTGTTTTGTATAATCCTCAATCAGCAATTCCAGAAAATGAAGACCTTGTTTGTTGAAAAAGTCAATAAGTTGAGAAAAAAAGGCTGATTGTTTGACTAGCCCAGAAGGATATTTCCACTGCCTCAAACCTTTAGGTACTATATTATGTTTGAGGCATTCACGGAAATATAAAATCTCGATCTGTAACTTTTTGTATTTTATCAGACAATTATCAAATGATTTTAAGTTAGAAACTAAATCAGGTACCAGGTTGTCGTTTTGTGTATTCTGTTGTGCTCCATTTACATTGCTTAGTACTTCGCCGAACATACTGATCGGCATATTGATAAAAGCATTAAGTTCAGGTAAACCATTACTTACTGCCACATTACTGTTGTTACTGTTCGTGTTTGCAATATTATTGAAATTAGGAGTGTTGGAATTTGTAGTTCTTACTTGGCCTGGTGCAATGCTGGTTCTGTCGTAGCTGTTTGGATGGTTGTTGGAACATTAGCGGCAGGTAACAACTCACCGGGAATTGTATTAAACCTTACACCCGTTCGAGGTCGAACCACGGGAATGTTCAAATTACTTGCCGGTAAGTTGGTACAAGTACTTGGAACTCTGTCCATTTGTAAAGTATCCACTTTCAAAGCTGTCAAATTACCAATAGAGTTACCGGTAGAATCCACGTCTTGAGTTGGAGCCTTAGTGGTAATTGGACTACCGGAAAACATTGACTGCGACTGCTGACTATCACAAATTTCAGCCATGAAAAAACAAAAAAAGAAAATACAAACGCAGAAAAAATACTGAAGTGATAGTAAACAAATGACGCCAAGTCAATGCTGGAACTTTTACTCTTATTTACTCGTTAGCGCTTTCATGCACGCCAATGCATGCACTTCTTCAGACAAGTTTGAGTGTAAAAGTATACAAGTATTTATACTCATTTTAATTAAACAATTATCTAATTAATCAAACAGTAATTGATGAACTCAAAAAAGGAGTTTAAGAAACATTGCTTGAGAGGGTTGAGCCTATCTGGGAAGATCTTACCCTATTCCCTGTCTTGAGAGCCCATTTGCACTGACAGTGCTATCCCCACTGTGGTGCTGTACTTGCTTGGAAATCTAGGTTCCACATTAGTAACTTGCCATTTTGCTGGCTGGCTTGATGTAGCCTTGTTAAAGGATTGTGGTCTGTAACTGCAGTGAATTTCCTTCCATACAGATAAGGCTGGAGTTTCTGCAGTGCCCACACTATGGCTAGGCATTCCTTTTCTACAGTTGCGTAGCATTCCTCCCTGGGTTGGAGCTTATGCCTGAGATATGCCACTGGGTGCTCTTCTTCCTCTGAGGAAACCTGCTTAAGTACAGCCCCCACCCCATCATTTGAAGCATCCACCTGCACAACAAATTCTTTGCTGTAATCTAGACTGGCTAACACATGGGGTCCTCCCAAAGCTCCTGTAAGCTTCTAGAATGCCTTCTCACATGCTGGGTCCACACTACCTTATCTGGCTTGTTTTTCCTTGTCAGGTTTGAGGGGAGCAGCTATGGTACTATAATTGGGGACAAACTTTCTGTAGTACCCTGCTGTCCCTAAGTTTGCCATTACCTGCTTTTTGGTAACAGGGGCAAGCCATGCCTGAATGAATGGCTTCCACTTTGGCAGTTTTTGGCCTGATCTTACCACTCCCCACATTATGTACTAGGTAGGACACCTCTGCCATACCCACCTGACATTTGCTGGGCTTAATGATCAACCCTGCCCTCTGTAGTCTATCAAGCACCTCCCTGACATGCTGAAGCTGGTCTTGCCAGAAATGGCTGTAGATGGCAATATCATCTAGGTAAGTAAGGGAACAATCTCCTACTCCTGCTAGGATATGATCTACCAGCCTCTGGAAAGACACTGTAGCATTTTTCATCCCAAAAGACATCTTCGTGAACTCATTCTTCTACTTTCGGCTACTCCCGTTAGGGGTCGCAATGGCGGATCATCTGTTTCCATTTCTTCCAGTCCTCTGCATCTTGCTCTGTCACACCAACCACTTGCATGTCCTCTCTCACCACATCCATAAACCTTATCTTAGGCCTTCCTCTTTTCCTGTTATCTGGAAGCTTCATCTTTAGCATCTTTTCCCCAATATAGTATGCATCCCTCCGCAGCACATGTCCAAACCAATGTAATCTTGTCTGTCTGGCTTTGTCTCCAAACCTTCCAACCTGGGATGACCCTCTCATATACTTATTCCTAATCCTGTCAACCCTCATCACAACCAGTGCAAATCTTAACATCTTTAACTCTGCCACATCCAGCTCTGACGTCTGCCTTTTTGTCAATGCCACTGTCTCCAACCCATATAACATAGCTGGTCTCACTACCCTCTTGTAGACCTTCCCTTTCACTCTTACTGGTACCCATCTGTCACAAATCCCTCCTGACACTCTTCTCCACCCACTCCATCCTGCCTGTACTCTCTTCTTCACCTCTCTTCCACAGTCACCATTATTCTGAACTGTTGATCCCAAGTATTTAAACTAATCCACCTTCGCCACCTCTACTCCCTGCATCCTTAACATTCCTCTATCCTCCCTCTCATTCACACACATATATTCTGTCTTAGTCCTGTTGACCTTCATTCCTCTTCTCTCTAGAGCATGTCTCCACTTCTCAAGGGTCTCCTCCACCTGTTCCCTACTCTCACTACAGATCACAATGTAATCTGCAACCATCAAAGTCCACGGGGACTCCTGTCTGATTTGTCATACAAGCCAAAAGGAGTCACAAAGGCTGACCTCTCTCTAGCACTGGGAGTCAAGGGCATCTGCCAGTAACCCTTGGTAAGATCAATAGTGGCAAGATATGTAGCCCCACCCAGCTACTCTAGGGCTTCATCTGTCCTAGGCATGGGGTAAGCATCTGACTCTGTGTGACTATTTAATTTCCGGTAGTCCACACAGAACCTGGTGCTGTCATCCTTCTTTGGTACCAGTACCACTGAGGAGGTCTAGAGACTGCTAGACTCCTGAATTACTCCTAGTTCCAACATTTCCTGTATCACCTCCTTCAGAACCTGTTTGACTTTCTCAGGCACCCTATAAGGGGCTTGCTTAATAGGCCTTTGGGGTCCTGTATCCACATGGTGCTGCACCAGGTGGGTGTACCCTGGTTTCCCAGTGAACATGTCCCCAAACTCCTGTAACACTACACGGATTTCATGAATCTGGGTAGGGGATAGCTGCTAGGACATTGCTACCCCTTGCACTGAGGTGTCAGTCCGAACCTCACTGAGGAGTTCAGTCACCTGATCCTCCCAAGACTGCTCATGCCATCCACTGCAAATACTCAGCACAAGGGCCTCCCTATCATGGTGAGGTTTCATGTTAACATGGTACAAGTCTTGCCCCTGCCTCCTGCCTAACAGTTCTGCCACATAGCTAAAATCACTAACTTTCCTTACTACCTTGTAGGGTCCCTCCCAGGCTGCCTGCAGCTTTCTGTGTCTGACAGCAATGGAAACCATTACATGCTGCCTACAGCATACTCTCTAGCTCAAGCATTCCTGTCATACCAGTCCTTTTTCTGCTGTTGGGCTTCTGCTGGGTTCTCCTGGGCCAAGCCCATGAGCTCCCTGAGCCTTTTTCTGTGGTTTAGGATGTATGCCAAAACAGACTACTTGTGGGATTCACAATCACCCTCCCACTCATCCCTAATCAAATCTAGAGGTCCCCTCACCCTATGACCATACACCAACTCAAAGGGTGAAAAACCTCTGGATTTCTGAGGCACCTCTCTGTAAGCAAATAACAGAGGGGGCAAATATTTCTCCTACTCCCTGTTGAACTGGTCAGCAAATGCCCATAGCATTGTCTTGAATGTAGAGTATAACCTCTCAACAAATACATTAGTCTGGGGATGGTAGGGATGGTCTTCAGGTGCTTCACCCCACAGTACTTCCATAGACAAGCCAGCAGATCTGACATGAAATTGGCACCTGTGTCAGTCAGTATTACTTTTTGAAAACCTACCCTGCTAAAAATTTCTAACAAAGCATTTGCCACCTTTTCTGCCTCAATGGAGGACAGAGCCACTGTTTCAAGTTATTTGGTAGCATAAGCTACTACCATTAGGATATACTTTATCCCTGTGGAACTTGGGGTACTCAGAGGCTCCACAATATTCATAGTTACCCTCTGAAATGGCTCATCAATCACAGGGAAAGGCATCAAAGGAGCTTTCACATTGTTTCCTTCCTTGCCTATCTTTTGGTACTGCTCACCCTGTTACATCTCTTGAAATCCTAGGTCAATAAAAGTTTTGCATAATACGTCTCTTTGTACATTTTATGCCCATATGACCTGCAAAATGGAATATCATGGGCTATTGCTAGAATTGCCAGATGGTAGGCTCTGGGCACTACCAGCTTCTGTATTCTCTCGCCCTCTAGCCCTCCCTTGGGGTCCACTCTCTATATAGTAACCCTTTGTCCCAGTATAAAGATTCCCCCCTTCCCTTGAGAATCAGGTGCCTCACTAGCTACCTCCCTCAGGCCTTGTAATGTAGGGTCTGAGAGCTGAGCCTGCCTCAACTCTCTCTTTGTAAACCTTCCCAGCTCCCCTTCCACTGGAAGTCTGGTATCCTCTGACAGTGGTGCCTCACTGTCAGCCTGGGTACTACTACTACTCACCTATGCCCTTGCAGTCACTTTTTCCAAGGGAACATCAGTACCCACAAGCAACTGGCACACCCCTCTGTAAGCAAATAACAGATGGCACAAATATTTGTCTCACTCTCTCTTGAAGTGGTCTGCAAATGCCCATAGCATTGCCTTGAATGTAGAGTATAACCTCTCAACAAGTACATTAGTCTGGGGATGGTAGGGATGGTCTTCAGGTGCTTCACCCCACAGTACTTCCACAGACAAGCCAGCAGATCGGACATGAAATTGGCACCTCTGTCAGTCAGTATTTATTTTGGAAAACCTACCCTGCTGAAAATTTCTAACAAATCATTTACCACCTTTTATGCCTCAATGGAAGACAGAGCCACTGTTTCAGGGTATCTGGTAGCATAATCTACTGCCACTAGGATATACATTTTCCCTGTGGAACTTGGGGTACTCAGAGGCCCCACAGTATCCATAGTTACCCACTGAAATGGCTCCTCAATCACAGGGAAAGGCAACAAAGGAGCTTTCACCTCTTCTCCTGCCTTGCCTACCTTTTGGCACTGCTCACAGGTGCTGCAGTACCCTGTTACATCTCTTGAAATCCTAGGCCAATAAAAGTTCTGCATAATAAGTTTCTTTGTACATTTTATGCCCATATGATCTACAAAGGGAATATTATGGACTATGGCTAGAAATGCCAGATGGTAGGCTCTGGGCACTACCAGCTGCTGTATTCTCGGAACCCCTAGCCCTCCCTCGGAGGCCCACTCTCTATATAGTAACCCTTTGTCCCAGTATACAGATTCCCCCTTCCCTTGAGAATCAGGTGCCTCACTAGCTACCTCCCTCAGGCCTTGTAATGTAGGATCTGAGAGCTGAGCCTGCCTCAACTCTCTCTTTGTAAACCTTCTCAGCTCCCCTTTCACAGGAAGTCTGGTATTGTCTGACAGCGGTGCCTCACTGTCAGACTGGGTACTATAACCACTCACCTCTGCCCTTGCAGTCACTCTGTCCAAGGGAACATCAGTACCCACAAGCAGCTGTGGCTTACCTCCAATCTCACTGCTACATGGTAGCTCCCTCCCTGAAGTAACTACCTTACCAGTCCTGGCTGCAAGTGTGTGGTCTTTCTGGGTCTCCGCCAGGCTGCCAGACCCACATGCTTGTCTCCAAACTTGAATGCGTGTAACTGCATGTGCACACAGTACTGCATTATCAAAATCATTCCCTATCAGGACATCTGCAGGGATATCCTCAAATACACCTCTTTGCTGGCTTCCTTTTTAACCCTCCCTGTCAAGGTGAACCCTAGCCAAGTGTATTTAGAATGGGGTCCCTCTTAAAGCTCCTCTGTAACCATTGTAGGCTTCACAGTGGTTAGGTCACAGGCTGTGTCTCTCTTAACCATGGACTCTTTCCCATCACTAAGATAGGATATAACCTTTTGTGGTAGTTTGGTACCCTTGTTGTCTCTAGATAACCTATTGTTGGCACTTTGTCATTCCCACTTACTGGCTCTCACACCTTTTGTTCTTCCCCTTGCCTCCATGGACATCTATATGGTACATGGCCCCACTGGTTGCATTTAAAACATTTAACCCTTGGTCCTGGACATGTACCTGGACTAGTGGCTTCCGCAGCTACTGGCAGACTCTGTTGTGGCAGTCTGTACTGCCCACCATTGATTCCCTTAGACCCATGAGCAGCACTGGGTGTCCCTTTCCTGTGCAATGATGACCTGCTTGCTAGGTATATGTCTCCCTCTTCCCCAACTCATCTGCAGTAGTGCATTGCCTATCAGCTAACCAGATTCTCATGTATTCAGACAAAGTGCTAAGGGCCTGTTTACTCACCAACAGGTCTGCCAGCCCTTCAAAAGAGGTGGTCTGACATGCACTCACCCACCTATGAAAATAAGTGCTTAGTTTAGCAACATATTCACACATATTTTCATCTGCCTTGTGTCTATGCTCACAAAGCTTTTTTTTCTGTAAGCTTTAGGTGTTAACTTAAAACATTCTAAAAGGCAGTTCTTTACAACATTATAATTTAAACAGCCAGTATCAGACAGTTTAGAAATTTCAGTTACTGCTCTATCATGGAGTAAGAAAGTCAGGAACCATACCCAGAGCTCTTGGTCAACATTATACTGTTTACATCCCCTTTCAAACATATAAATGAAACTATCAAAATTATCCCCTCTGTAAATTGTGGAAGAAATTTACTGACTTTTGTTGCTTCTGGGGTTCGGTTTCTCCCTTCCCTGTTACCTCCCTGACTCTGGCAAAGAATCAGCATCTCCTTTTCATGTTGAGTCTGTCTTTCCTTCTCCTCAGCCTCCAGCTGTCATAGTTTCTCATTTTCGTCAGCCTGCAGAGATCGCAGTTTTTCATTTTCCTCAGCCTCCAGATGTCTCAGGCTCTCTGCTGCTTCTATTTCCAAATGATTGGCCTCCAGCTCAAGTCTCTTTAACTCCAGATAGATTTTTAAGTCCTCTGTGGAAAGGTTCAGTTGTCCATGTTCTGAGATCTGTACATCTCCAAGGCCTGTCCGATTGTACTCCTGGTTGCTATTCTGCAATGCAGCTGTGACAAAAGCTGCAGACATCTCAGTCAACTGGATCCTTGTCAGCTTGCCATACTCCTCTGCTGACATGCTTGCCTGCTCTCCCTGACCAACTCAACCAGCAAAACAAAATAAAACAACTGTGATATGAACTCTGACTGTTCACTGCATAACTGATAGAGAATACAAACACCTTCATTGACCACTGTACATAGGCTTCAGAAATTCAATATCCACACCACTACAAGCCAATTAATATGTAATGTGGCTATCTCACCACAGTCAACCAATTAATATTTGATGACTACTAACCAATTAATATTTGACACCCCTGCACTGGCCAAGTAATCATGGAGCCTCAATCCTCACCATTGCCAACAGCGAGGAATGTAGACAATGGGAGGATGACAAGTATACACACAGTAAAATGCAATTTCCCTCAAGAGCACACAGAGATCACAGTCAGTCTGAAGCTGTTTTTTTTCTCTCTCTCGCCAGATCCCCAATAAGACTCCCCACTGGCACAGCTATAGAATTGAGTCCTTAGCCAGGGTTCCTAGCCAAGTCCTCCCAACACTCTCTCTGTCCAACCAGTGCTTCATGTCCCTGCCCAAGTAGTTCACACACACACACACACACACACACACACACACACACACACACACACACACACACACACACACACGCACGCACACACTCACACACACACTTTGAGATTTGATTTACACACAAACACACACCTGGGAAAGGCTGGCACAGGTTTACTAGCTATTGCCCCTTATGCCCAGACTATATGGCAGTTATCACTGCTACCATATCCCCTTACCAGCTTCTTTAAGGCCCTTACCTAAGGGTGACAAATCATACTGTGTAATGTTACTATTATCCAAATGGTAAGTGTGACCAGGAGTAAGACCATGTAGGAGTGGCCTATACAGTGTCACCAAATACATGTGCAAGTACTCTAAGAGCTTAAATGTGTCTCACAAATATCAGCCACAAAGATAGATTTAAATATATTTAATAATAATAATAATAATAATAATAATAATAATAATAATAATAAAAGAACAAGACAATACTCAAACAACCCAGTAACTGCACAATTCAGAATCACAGGAAATATTTCAAAACAACATTGCAGGGCATTCTCAAATAAATACAGAAAACATCTAATCTAATCTTTACTATATTCCTATCTATATCTAAGAGATGCTATGCCCTAAATAACTTACTTATAGAGCAAGGCAAGTGCAGATGAGTGTATGTTCTTGCTAGGTCCAAGACAAGATACAAAATGCACAATCTCTCTCTCAGAGCGTTCTTAAATTACTATCAAACATTACAGCTGGATCATCTTGGATGACATCACTCTTTGTCACCTGCCTTCAGTTCCCAGGCTAACAGAAACTAACATATCTGTGTTAAAAAACATATCTCTCAGATATTTGCCCAGAACTGGGAGTCATAAAACAATTAAACATGTTTACATTTTAAACCTTGTAATTACTTCTCTCCAGGAGAAAAGAAAAACTTCTAGCTCTAGACATCCTGTCTCTTTGCTGCATTGAAATTAACTTTTATAGCACATAGAAAAGCACTTAATTTCAACTTATTTTCTTGAGGTTTTGTAAGTTAATCGTCTATGTTCCAGCATAGTATGCTGTGGATACATTCTTGAAGCTCTGTACATAACATACAGTTCTGTATAAATCATATCAGTATTCTCAAATGACATAGAATTATCTACAAAATTCCCTATAGCTGAGCTAGCAGTGTCACAATAGAAGTAATAATATTATTAAGCTACTAAAATCAATCATTACAATATATATAGCAATGCTTTTACGTTTTTATGGCATGCATCCTAGCATATTGAAGGAAGGTATATGGGCAAGCCAAAAAAGTTAGACATTTTTGCAGTGATGTAAGCATTTTTAAAGAATGGAATGTTGCTTTTTAAAACAAAGATTTGTTCTTTGTAGATTTCCCAGTGATGCAATTGAATAAAAACTATACAATGAATGTCAATTAGAATTCAAAAGTGTGCATGCTGATTGGGCTCTCAAATCAAATATGTATTGATCCAAGAAATTTAAAAAAACACTTAAGTGTCTTCATCATCCAATGCATACAGTAGAATAGCTAGCCGCTGTCATGCCAAATTTGTTTACCAGTGCTGGCTTGCAACCAGGTCTATCCAAACAAACAGTAATTGTGAAATGCCAGTTCCAGAGAATGTCACATCTTTACAAAGCTTTCTTGGAATGGTCAACTATTTAGGAAAGTTCATCCCAGACTTGAGTGAGCTTTCTGCACCATTACGTGAGATGACATCCAAAAATGTACATTGGTCCTAGCTGGAATAACACGGAATGGAATTTGATATTGTGAAGAGGAAAATTGCCAGTCCACCCACATTGAGATATTATGATGTTCACAAATCTGTAACTCTTCCTTGTGATTCTTCAAAGTACGGCCTTGATGCAGCATGTCTTTAAGTAAGTATACCAATAGCCTATGTGTCAAGAATTTTAACTCAAACAGAGATGCATTATGCACAAATAAAGAAAGAACTTTTGGCAGTAGTGTTTGCATGTTCAAAGTTCAATGATTATATTTATGACAGACCTATCCAAATAGAGGCTGATCACCAACCACTAGTGACAATTTTGAAAAAGCCAATGCATACAGCCCCAGCTCAATTGCAATGTATGATGTTAAAATGATAAAGGTACAATTTCAATATTCTTTTCAAAAAGGACCAATGCTTGTATCTTGCTGATGCTTTGTCATGCCCACCCAGACATACGACAGAGCAGCATGAAAGTGAAGCAGCAGACTTTGAAGTCATGGAAGTCAGAAATTTTTTGTCATTGTGACTTGATGAACTAAGAAATCACACAGCTTCAGACCCAGTTCTACAGAAGCTAAAAAACATTAACAGTCAAGGATGGCCAACATGACAAACCAGTTTACCACTTGACATTCAGCAATATTTTCCTTACAGAGATGAGCTGATCGTGATGGAAGATGGAATCATCATGAAAGGTCCAAAACTGGTAATTCCTAAAGCCTTACAACAGTAATATATCAAAATCTTGCATCGTGGTCAACTGGATACTGATTCAACCAAAAGACGGACAAGAGGCATTGTATTTTGGCCTTGTATTTCCAAAGTTATAGTGAGGGAAACTGTACCATGTTCAGTTTGCAACAGCACTAAACCAGATCAGCAAAAAGAACCACGTCAGCTATACCAAATTCTTGAATTACCATGGTTGACGGGTGCCACAGATATTTTCAAATGTAATGGTCAACATTACTTGGTACTAGAAGACTCTTACTCAAATTGAAATTGACCTACTTCCTAACTTGACGTCCAGCACAGTCATTACAAAATTGAAGAGACATTTTTCTGCCCATGGTAGTCCGCACAAAGTATGAAAATGGAGCACAGTTTACTAGTCAGGAGTTCAGGAGATTTGCTGAGACATGGGACTTTGTTCATGTTACCAGTAGTGCTGAGTATCCACAAGCCAATAGTTTAGCTGAACGTGCAGTTCAGAGTGCAAAGTACTTGTTGGAGAAATCCAAGAGAGATGGTGTCGATGTTTTCCTTAACTTACTCAATCTCAGAAACATTCCTTGGGTAACTTACTTGGTTCACCTGCTCTGAGACTGATGTCCAGACAAACTAGAACAACTCTTCCAATCAGTAAACAATTGTTAGTACCAAATGCAAAAAACAACAAGTCAAGGTTCAACTTTTGAGAAAATGGCAGTCACAAAAGTTGTACTATGATAAGATCAGTAAACCCCTTAAACCATTACTATGAGAAGAAGTTGTGTGAATGCAAACATCCAAAGAATATGACTGAGTGGTAATCATGAAAAACATTTGTGAGGAACAGAGATATTACATCATACAATCTGAAAGAATAGATTTCAGAAGGAATCGTAGACATGTGTTACCTGTCTCCGAATCAGTGATGCAGCAGATTGTCTGTGCCGATAACTCTAATTCCCAGTGATGTGTCAACTGTTCAAATTCAAGAAAAGTGTTCTTTCTTCAAACAACTTTGATGTAAACCCTGATGTTTCAGTTTTGAAAGAATCACCAGAGACTGTCATTGTTGCTAAACTTAGTCAGAATGTCTATGTAACTAGGTCGGGTAGAATTTCCAAACTGAATCCTAAATACCCAGTAACTTAGACTTGAAATCAGTTTTGTTTTGTTGAAATGTTGAAATAATGTCTTCTAATCTCTTAAATAGGTCTTTGTTCTCATATTTGCAATGTCAAACAAAATTAAAGAGGGAGGATGTAGATCATTGTGTATATTGAACCTAGTCAGCCACTGTAGCTAGATAACACTTGCATATGAGTTGCTGAGCACATGCAAGATCAGTGCCATTTTGGGTAGTCAGTCAGTGTGATTGTAAGCTTGAATGGAGATGCATATGTAAATGTTTTAGAGGCAATGAATCAGTCAATAAGCATATGAAGCTCGAAGTATATGTACAAATTACATCTCCTGATGTATGTTTATATAATAAAAGACTTAAATGCATTCCGTGCCTCAGTGTCTCATTTGAATTCATGAGACATGCGACACAAGTGAGGTAGGATTGGAGTAAGCATGCCACTCCAGCTTGTCCATTCTGGTGGGACAGCGGCAGCTGGCTACTATACAGCTATAGTCGCACACACATATACATACTATGATACAACTTAGAATTTTGAGACATTTTAAAAAATCATATTGCAGATATAAATGTTACTTTTTCAGTTTATTTCTTGTAACTATTAAGCTTACAACAGTGGAAGTCATGTGTAGGTTAGTTGAGTTAAATGATGATTCTGAATTTTAGGAGAATAGCTTGATATGAGGCAATGTCTCACGAAAGGTTTAGCAAATGTAAATGAATATAGTGCAAGTGAACAAGGGAGACACATACAATCTGCCATCCTAAATGCAACAGCTCTTTTTAGCAAAATAAATGTGCAAAAAAAAAAAACGGTAGTTCTCAAATGAGCTAGTATCAAATGTTAGAGAAAATGTGTAGAATTTAGGAAATATACAGACAGAGAAGGAAGAAGATAAGCAGCAGTACCAGTTAATGTGGAAAGGTGCTTAAGAAGAAGTCAGATGGAAAGCTAGCTAATTTAACAATTATTCAGTCAAGAAAAAAGATAAAATTATCTCTGTGGAATAGAGGGATAATTCCTTGATGGTGACACAGATATCTCAAAATCAACTGGAGAATCAGATGCTTGAGGAGCCAATAATGGTGGTAGTTGAGAGGGGGCAGTAGTGAAGGAGTGAGTGGCACTGGTACACCTATCTTGCGGGGGAGGAGCTGCCCACTGTACACTGTTGACACCTACTGGAGAAACAAGTATATGGTATGCAGTACATGGGCCAGGAATGTGTACTTGACTCTGCTAAGTTGCTTCTGTGTAGCAGCCTTCATGGAGTGAGTGCAGGAATATGTGTGCCTTATTGTGCCTGCTTATTTGAACTGTTTCTTTCTGAAATCGGTGCACCTTGGTTGCTGTAGCATAGACTAGATTCAGGCATCCTGAATCTAGTTTTGTTTGTATAACTTGAGCACTAATCCAGGCCATCTCTTTTGGAGAAGGTTCCCCTGCACCCTAGTGGCAGGAGTGTGCAGTTAGAACTTGTCTGATTGAAGACTGCTGGAACAGGGCTCAGTTTTGAGCTTTTTTTTTCTGATTAATTGAGTAATTTGTTTAAATCATTTTGCTTGTTTTCTATTGTTATCTACAAAATTTGCACTTTATTCATCTGCTTTTACTGTATTTGTGTTTCTTCCTACTTTATTACTTTATTTTGCTTTCGCTGCTTGTTCTTAAAAGTACTTAATTGCATTTATTCTGCTGCATTTATTACTGCTTGTTAGTAGCCTGATTAAGTTGTAACTGTTATTCTAAGCATTTGGTTGAAGCACTTGGACTTCAGACCAGCTGTTTTACATTAAGAAGGTTTGTGGTCTGCACTGTTGTGGCAGGACAGGTAGCTTACATCCTTCTAAGTTGGGAGTTGCTGATTGAAGGCTTAGTATCTGTTATTCTAAAAGTGTACTAGTTCTGGTTTAAACACTTGGGTTTTGGGCCAGTTATTTTACATTAAGAAGGTGTGGTCTGCACTCTTGTGGGAAGAGAGGGTAGCTTCTGCCCTTCTGAGCTGGGAGTTTCTGGTTAAAAGCTTATTGTGCCTGCTTAACTGAACTGTTTCTTTCTGAAATTGGTACACCTTGTTTGCTGTAGCATAGACTAAATTCAGACCTGCTGAATCTAGCTTTGTTTGTACAACTTGAGCACTAATCCAGACCATCTTTTTTTGGAGAAGGTTCTCCTGCACCCTAGTGGCAGGAGTGTGCAGTTAGAACTTGTCTGATCGAAGACTGCTGGAACGGGACTCAGTTTTTAGCTTTTTATTGGTTAAGTTGTTTAAATCAGTTTGCTCATTTTCTACTGTTATATTGGAAAAAATATCTATCTATCTATCTATCTATATATATATATATATATATATATATATATATATGTATATATATATATATATATATATATGTATATATATATATATATATATATATATATATATATATATATATATATATATATATATATATATATATATATATATATATATATATATATGTATATATAAACTTTATGCATCGCCGCTTAGCTAGGGTTAAACTATTCCCAGTGCTATTAAAGTCTGCTCTTCAAATTTTCCTTTAGAATGAGCCAGTTTTTTAGTTTTAGCACTAAAATCTCTTTCTTTGAGCACAGCACTTGTTCAGGACTCGTAAGCACTAAATAAGCTACAAATTACTACAGCACTCAACTTTCCTCACTTGTCTAGGGAAAACAGTTTTTAGTACTTAATAAACAAGCACCTATCCAGGCATGGCTAAGGGTCAGCTCCCGGTGTTTTCTCCTGTCTTCCAGATGAATCTGGGCATTTTGGGGCAATGCAGCAATTGCCTCATGTACACAGACAACCCTCTCCTCCTACCACCCAACACTACAACCTGTGAGAGATGCACTTATATAGACAAACTGAAAACAAAGCTCTTTTCACCCAAGACTGGACTAGACAGTCAAGAGGAGAAGGTAAACACTTGCACCACACCATACTCATCACATAGTCCCTCAAAACCTATACCACCAAAACGCACACGTAGAAACACGAAACGCACATCTACATTCGTGGAGGCTCTCAATAAAAATCTGCTCAAGCAACAGAGACCTCCAAAGCAGAAACGCAAGCGACCTCCACTCCCCAACAGAACCCAAATGACACATAGCCAACAACTCAGTGTGCCACTGAACCACAGCCCATAAGGCATAACAACGTACCTAACACTCTAATCATAGGTGACACTATAGTCAGGCACACTGATGTTCCACTCACCACACTAAACAAGGAGAAAGTTACTGTCAGCTGCCTGTCAGATGCCAGGATCTGCCACATAATGCACGCACTCAAGTCACTCTAGAACAAGTACAAATATGACTCTGTCATTGTCCATGTTGGTGTGAATGAACTAAGACGTACCTCCCTGTACTACATGAAAAGAGACATGGAGGAGCTCTCTGATCTTGTAGCCCAGGCAGGTATGACCCTAGACCTGAGTAGCATCCTGCCATCACCCAGAATTATACCACAGTACAAGGACAAAATGATTGACTTCAACAATTGGCTAAGCTTCTGGTGTCATGCTAAGGGGATCCAGTATCTGTCTGCCTGGGATGACATGATCGACAGACCACGATGCTTTGCCAGAGATGGCCTGCACCTGTCACCCTTGGGATTCCGGATACTGGCTAAGGCTCTTGCCACCCCTATAGTACCTTTTTTAGGCAAGGTTCAAATGACAAATTCACCACCTTAACACGTACAAGCAAGCAATATCTGGGGGTAATGCTACTCAATGCTAGAAGTCTAAACCTCAAAATGCATTCACTCAAGGCACTCCTTAAAATGGAGAACATTGACATCTGTGCAGTGACAAAGACCTTGTTCAAGGCTCCAGAGAGCACCCCTGCATTACCAGGCTATAATTCATACCACATGTTTTGGCCACCTAACCTGGACCAAAACACTAAAGGTGGAGGCATGTCCATATTCATTAAGGATAACCACACCTCCAGGCTAGTTGCTCAGCATAATGCATCCTAGATTATCCAAGTGCAGGAGACCTGTCTGCTGGACCCCGGCCATAAATAAGCTATACAACAGAAGGAGAAAGCTACTACATGATAGAGCAAAATCACAAAAAGGGAAGGTGTCTCTGATCAATACTAGCAAGAAACTATGATCCCTCATAAAATCGTCTAAGGCCAGCTTCGAAAGAAAAATTGCACAAGACATTAAAGATAATCACAAGGCCTTCTTTAGTTATGTCAGAAACATGGGAGGCAACTCCCAGATATGCTCTGAGTTAGTGCAAAATTACAAAAAATACACTGAACCCACAGACATTGCCAACATCCTGGCAGAAAGGTTCATTGCAAACTTCTCCCCCCCTTCCCCCCCAAAAGAGCAAATGTCTATCCCAACAGAGTGTAGCCTTCCTGAGATCACAGATGCACAGGTGAGAGCTTCCCTCTCCAAAGCAAAAAACACAGCATCAATGGGACCAGACGGTGTCCCGGGTTGCATCTTACAAGAGCTCCAAGAAGAACTAAACCCTCATATAAAGTCACTGTTCAATCTCAGCCTTACTACAGGATATGTACCCAAGGAATGGTGTACAGCAACAGTGGTCCCACTCCGCAAAGGTAGTGCCACAACAGACCTCGGAAACTATCACCCTATAAGCTTGACTAGCCTGGTCTGCAAAGCTATGGAGCGTATCATCATGAAAATCATAAACAAAGACATTGGGAACCTCCAGACACTGGATCCTACCCAATTCGGCTTTGTTAAGGGCAGATCTTACCTCTTGAACCTGGTCGACTTCTTTGAAACAGTTACCAAAGCCATAGATGAAGGGAAGGTAGTCCACATAGCCTACCTGGATCTCGCAAAAGCCTTCAACACAATACCCCACTCGGGCATCATAAATAAGCTCACCAGCTTAAATATCAACCCCTATGTCACAAGATGGGTTGCAAACTGGCTCAGGGATAGAATCCACATGGTCAGAATAGCAGGTGCCATGTCAGACTCTAAACCAGTTACAAGTGGCGTCCCACAAGGCTCAGTCCTAGGACCTCTCTTGTTCGGTATATATTCCTCCGAGGTACAGGCTAACAAGAGTGGACTATGGCTGACCAAGTTCGTAGACGACTGCAAACTGGGTCCCGTAATCGACTCTCTGGCTGACACAAGCATCGTCCAAAAGGGTCTCACAGAGACGGATAACTGGTGCCAGAGCCATGGCCTACAGCTAAATGCCAAAAAGTGCATAGTCATCCCCTTTGGGAAAAAGAAAGTGCCCACAAATTACCACATAGGTGGTAATCCATTAAGTATGGAAGAAGTAATTAGGGACTTCGGGACCCAAGTAGATAGCAATCTCTCCTTTGACAATTACGTTGCCAAAGTGGTTAGAAAGACCTTCTACATAGCCCACCTTATCATGAAAGGGTTCACATCTAGATCAAGAGAGGTCATTGTGCCCCTCTACTCATCACTTATCAGGCCCATAATTGAATGCAATGCCCCATTTGGGATGTACCTTACCCGACACCTGCAGCAACTGGAAAGACCCCAAAAGTACCTCACCAAGAGGATGAAGGGGCTCAAACAGATGCCCTATGCAGTTTGGCTAAAGAAACTCCAGCTCTACTCAGTTGCATACCATCTACTCAGAGGCAATCTGTGTCTGACGTATAAAGCCATGTCCAACCCAGAATTAATGGACATGCTTCACCTCAGGAAATCCAAATCCCTTAGAGCTACATGCTCCAGGGACTTGAACCTCAGCACAGAAACAAATAGGACATGCTGGAGGGACAGATTCATATCCCAGAGGCTCCCCTCACTCTGGAACAAAATCCCAATCCATGTTAGGCAGAACCCCTCACTGACCCTCTTCAAGAGAAATTTTCATGAGTGGATGGGAGATCGTATGTTTACCCCTGGGATCTCTTCTGTGTCCCTGCTTGACAGAGGTACAGTAAACCAACCTTAAAAGGGCTACCTTCTGTGACCTACTATACAGAGGCACAGTCAACTAATCTAAAAGGGTGATGAAAGCCAAACACACTCTGGCTAGGCTTATAAATGCCCTAGGGCAGATAGCCTAGTATCAACCTATGAACCTATAAAGCTAAGTGCAACTAACTCTGGGCAAGACCGCAATCCAAATTGTAACTTGCTACAGATCCCCTGCCATGCCCCAGGATTCCCACTCCTCATTTCTTGATACACTGGAAAATATTAGGGTACAACCCAACACCTTAATAATGGGAGATTTCAACTACCCCACCATTAACTGGGAAAACTACTCATGTACCAACTCTTTTGCTCAACGTTTTCTGGAATTCATAAATTCCAATGCCTTGGATCAACTTATCCACACCCCACCAGGGGAAGCAATATCCTAGACCTGGTCATTACCAACATGGGCGACCAGTGTTCCACACCAGAGGTCAATTCCTCGTTGGTCAGATCCGACCACAAGCTAATCACCCTACACATCCACATTCCGCACCCACCCCCCATTAGGGAAACCACCGTAAACAATTTCTCCAAAGCCAACTTCATGCTTCTTAAGACAGAAGTGGCAAACTTCACGACACCCATGCAGACGGACAGTAGAGGTACTACTGCTGAATCCTACACAAATGCACTTTATAAACACTTACACGAGTGCATGGATCGTACTATCCCAAAACAGAACCAAGATGCTATCCTCCATAAAAGGAAGCAAATCTAGTGGTCTCCTTCCATAAACAAACTCTACAACAGAAGAAAGAAACTGTTGCAAAAAAGAGCAAAATCCCATGATTGGAGGAAGCCTCAGTAAGAAGCTGAGATCCCTCAAAAAATCCTCCAAAGCTAGTTACGAAAACAAAATCGCCACTGATTCTAAAGACAACCACAAAGCATTCTATAGCTATGTCAAGAATCTCAATGGCAATACTCAGATCTGCTCTGAGTTACAGCACAATGGCACTAAATATACAGAACCAAATGATATTGCCAACATCCTGGCAAATAGGTTCAGTGCTAACTTTACCCCACTCTCACCCCCTAAAGGGCCCATCTCAATACCGGAAGAATGCAAAGTTCCTGTAATCACAGCTGCACAGGTAAAAAACACACTCTCTAAAACCAAGAACACACGATCCATGGGACCTGACAACATCCCAGGCTGCATTCTACATGAACTGCAGAATGAACTGGCACCCCACCTAAGCACCATGTTCAATCATAGCCTCACCTTAGGCTTTGTGCCCACTGAATGGCACACAGCAATAGTTATCCCACTCCACAAAGGGGGAGCCACCACAAACCCCGGGAACGACCGCCCCATTAGCCTAACGAGCCTGGTCTGCAAGGCCATGGAACATATCGTCATGGATCCTATACACAAAGACATTGGTAATCTACAAACTCTGGACCCCACCCAGTTTGGATTTATAGAAGGCAGATCATGTCTCCTAAACCTGAAAGACTTCTTTGAAACAATCACCAAAGCCGTAGATGAGGGTAAGGTGGTTCACACAGCCTATCTAGATCTCGCCAAGGCTTTTGACACCATCCCCCACTCTGGAATTATGGATAAACTCACTAAACTAGGCATAAATCCCTATGTCACAAGATGGGTTGCCAATTGGCTCACTGACAGAACCCACACTGTGAAAGTAGCAGACTCCAAATCCGATTTCAAACCAGTGACAAGTGGAGTACCACAGGGTTCAGTCCTGGGTTGTCTCCTGTTTGTTTTGCAAATGGCAACATGTCATTGAAAGGTCAGATGGCATTCTTACCTTGTCTGTCACAGATGTCTATGGTAACACCTTTGGATACATCATGTTTTCCAAAACCTTATATTTATCTCTTATCTAGATCTTGTCTGACTGGTGAGACCAGTGTTCTTCTGTACAGAACTATCTCCTGGGGCCAGACATATGCCTACCTGATCATTTCTTGTATCACCATTCATTTCTATCTATGCAGTGCTACATGTTACTTCATGATTTCCATGTCTGTCAACATCCAGCAGCAGGAATATAAGGTGTGTGTATGTGTGTGCTGTTTGGCTCTGTCATGCATGTCCCCAAAATACACAGCCAATTGTGCAGATGCAGAGTCCTCCAACTCTTCTACCAATTCATTCTCTGTAATACTGTCATAATCACTGATGACAACATCATGGTAAACACTGTAAAAGACTGCACTTGCGTCATTTGGAAAGTAACATCCTGGATATGTGCCACAGTCTTATTTCATTTTACTGTAGAATTTCTCTGACAGATGCAGTGGTTTGTTTTATGGTTTGTGTTATGAATATGTTTACAAATGTAATACACTTCAGACCTGCTAAAAGCATGCATGTGCACGACTGTCATCCTTTGTGTGTGTTTGTGTGTGTGCCTATGCCTAATTATCTCTGTGAGGTTTGTGTGTGTGTGTGTGTGTGTGTGTGTGTGTGTCCCTGTATGTGTGTGTGTACTTGTATATGTGCGTGTGTGCGTGTGTATGTGTGTGCGTGTGTGCGTGTGTGCGTGTGTGTGTGTGTGTGTGTGTGCATGTGGGTGTGTGTGTGTGTGCATGTGGGTGTGTGTATGTGTGTGTGCATGTGCCCCTGTATGTGTGTGTGTGTGTGTGTGTGTGTGTGTGAGACCTTGTACGTGTGTGTGTGTGTCCCTGTACATGAGTGTGTGTGTGTGTGTGTGTGTGTGTGTGTGTGTGTGTGTGTGCGCGCGTGTGTGTGTGTGTCTGTGTGCGTATGTGTCTTTGTGTGTATGTATGTCTCTGTGTATGAATAACTTACTGAATGCTAATGTCTATTCATACATTATGGGGTGTAGGTTAAGCACAGTTCACCTGGCATCTTCAGTGCCACCATACTGGATGCCAGGTGTTTTGGATGGTCGTATGAGTACACATGCATACATGTATTCACTAAAGAAATGTTAGAGAAAATAATTGCTTAATGTAGACCCACTAGTCTCTCTTTGTCACACACGCACACACACACGAACACACACACACACACACACACACACACACACACACACACACACACACACACACACACACACACACACACACACAAGTGTAGGAGGATGCTGTTTGTCCTACTATCCCTTACTTTGTTGTTGAAAGAGGGAAACACATAAAGGTCACGCTGGTTCTGAGAGCAGCAGTCGTAGTAAAGCTATATGATTGCCAGTATGTACAATGACCAGAATCCTACCTTCACTATATGTACTAACCCATCACTTGGTCAGATATGCTAAACTTGCATTCACAAAAGGGATACTCTGCTTGGCAGTTTCATTGCACAGTGCTGCTAGGATTGCCCAGTCTAGTATAAATGGTGTTTCACAATGTGTTCCACTGCCTGTGCCATCCTGTTACAGAGTGCATACCAAGTTAAACATGCCTTTCTTTACAGGTTATTAAATTAATTTGGCACAATGAATCAGGCTGCACAAAGAGAGTCAAGATATTGAATTCTGACAGGGTTGAGGGGGAGTTGTAGCCCAGTATAAAGAAACTCCATGTTTCCTCTTAGAGAAAACTGTAAGATAGTTCTTAAACAATATGGAAACATGGTCCCATGTTACAAAGACATGCATCTGGAGCATTTCTCCCTGGGCTTCCGGTGAAAACTGACTTGTTCCAAGTCAGAATTTCCTGGTAAACAAATGTTAAATAAATAAATAAATGATGTGAAAAACACCTGGATATTTAAGAATTTGAGACCAGTTAGAAGTCAAGAACAAAGTTCAACCAAAAGCAGGCAGAATGGGAAGAAGCAGATAAGAGATTTAGGAACTTCAAATATGTATGACAATGAGCAAGAGGGGAGAGTACTTTGTATCAAGAATTATAAAGGAACTTTCAGATTTTAAATCAACACATTCTAACTTTTAATATCTTGTTGAGGACTTATATGGAACGTTCAAACTCTAGGCAGGGGAAGAATGTTAGTGAGGTTCCTTAGAACCAATTCAGTAGTATTACAAAGTAAATAGAGTAGTATTAGAAAGGGAGGAGGGGGTTTAATTATAAGAATATCAGGAAATACAGGCAGTGGAACACATGGTTCAAGACCACAGAGAGCACCCTGGCCGTGCAAGGCTAAAATGCCTTCTACATGTTCAGACCCCAAAACCAGTGTGAAAGAACCAAAGGTGGAGGTGTACCCATCTTCATGAAAGCCAAATACACCCTGAGACTGGTTGAACATTATGAGTCTCTTGAGCTACTCCATGTCCAACTAACTATATGTTAAGTACTCTACCACATCATTGCTAGCTACAGTTTCCCCACCATGAACCAAGACAAGCACACTGCTTACCTGGATGTACTAGAGTCACTCAGTGTACAGCCAAACACTTTGGTCATGGGAGATTTCAACTATCCTTCCATCAACTGGCCAGCACAGATGAGGACAAACATGCTCATCCTGAGGTTCCTGGACTTTATCAATACAAATGCCCTGGAATGGCTAGTCTGCTCCCTCACAAGGGGCTCAAATGTCCTAGATTTAGTAGTCACCAATATGTGATGTGGGAGTCTCTCCACTACCCCATGTGTGTTGCTCTCCCTGGTAAAATCAGATTATAAATCTGTCTCATTTGAAAGACCAATCAGACCTGAAACCCTCACAGGAGCAAAAAAAAAAAAAAAATGAAACATCTTTCCAAAGCAAACTACAGCCTACTATGCAATAGTATAAAATGTTTCAAACCCCTGATAACACAGCCAACAGGAGTACACAAATGCCCTGTATAACCAGCTAAACAACTGTATAGATGTGGCTGTACCTGGCCGGATCAAAACCAGGTCTTCCAGAAATAACTTGCCACCCTGATGGACCTCAGGTATAAATAGGTTATATAACAAAAGAAAGGAACTAAGGTCTAAGAAGTTACCCAACAGAAGAATAATACACTCCAGTTTGAACAAGCAAATCAGATATCTTGTAAAGTTCTCTAAAGCAAGTTATGAAACTTAAATCGGATAGCACCATTGTGCAGCGGTTTACATTGTCACCTCAAAGCAAGAGGTTTCCCAGTTTCATTCTTCACTGGGGTGCCTTCTGTGTGGAGTCTGCATGTCCTCCCTGTGTTCGTGTGGGTTTCTTCTGGGTGCTCCACTTTCCTCCCACATTAAAAAGACATGAGTGAAGCATTTCTCCCTGGGCCTCCACTGAAAATTGGCTTGTTCCAAGTCTGACTTTCCCAGTAAACAAATGTAACATTCATTTGCATCCCTAGCTAAGGATTATCATAAGGCATTATTTAGCTACATTCAAAATCTAAAAGGGAATGCCCAACTATGGGTCGAACTTATAGTGGATGGTACCTCTCATACTGGACCTGAGGAAATTGTTAACCTGCTAGCTTAGAGATTTGGTGCAAACTTCACCCCCCTGTCTCCACTAGCCATACCCCAAAACATACCTGACACCAGTCCTTCACCTGTTATCTTCAAAGAGCAGGTCATGTCCATGCTCTCCAAGGCCATAAACATGGCCTCTATGGGACCAGATAACATCCCAGGGTGCTTACTAAACAATCTAAAACAAGACCTAGTGAAACCATTTGGCACAATGTTTAACCTCAGCTTGAGCACTAGCTTTGTTCCAGCAGAGTGGAGAAGAGCAGCAGTAATCCCCTAGTACAAAGGGGGTCCATCAACTGACCCTGGGAACTATAGACCCATAAGCCTTACCAGGCTTATCTGCAAGACCATGGAAAGAAGAATCATGGACCTTAACAATAAGGACATAGGTGACCTTCAAACTCTTGACCCGACCCAGTCTGGCTTTGTTAAGAGTAGGTCATACTCATTGATCCTGGTGAACTTTTTCCAGAATGTCACTAAAGCCCTGGATGAAGGCAAAACAGTTCATACTGTCTATCTTGACTTAGCCAAGGCTTTTGACACAATCCCCCAACTCAGGTTATCATTGAGAAACTCTGCCAGCTGGGGATTAACCCGTACATCACTAGATAGATAGCCAACTGGCTCAATGACAGAATGCATACTGTCAAAGTGGGGATTCCACCTCTACCAGTAGACCAGTTACTAGTGGCATACCACAAGGATCTGACCTGGGCCTTCTGTTGTTTTTAATCTATTTCTTGGTTATCCAGGTGAAAGTAGATGTCATGTGGATTACCAAGTTCACTAATGATTGTAAACTGGCCCAAGCATTGAGTCCTCAAATTATGTTAACATGTTACAAAAGGGGCTAACACAGACAAATAACTGATACCAAAGCTATGGACTAAAACTAAATGCAAAAAAATGCATTATTATCTCCTTTGGCACAGAGGAAGTCCCTGCAAATTACAATATTGACAGCACCCCGTTAAGTCCAAGCCCAGTAGTGTGAGATTTGGGAACACACATTGACAGCAATTGAATTCGATCATCATGTGTCCACAGTGGTAAGGAAAGCATTCTACATTTTACATCTCATAAGTAAGGGCATCACATCCAAGACTAATTATGTTATACCTCTTCTGTATTCAACCCTCATCAGACCACCTACAGAGTACAATGCTACCTTTTGCATGTACCTCACCAGACACCTGCAGCAGCTGGAGAGAACACAGAGGTTTCTCACCAAGAAAATTCAGGGCCTCCAAAACATGGCCTACATGGAAAGACTGAAAGCCCTGTGAATGTACTCTGCTTAAGGAAGCATGAGGAGGGTATCAGGAGGTTAGGGAGGGGAGGGATATTTCATTTGAGGGATTAATCGGGAGTCCAGATTTAGGGAATGGGAAGACTTTTTAGGGTTAGGTTCAGGGTTTTGGAAAGGATAGTTAGCTTTTGAAAAGTGCATGGGAATTGAGTCAGTGGGAGTTAGGACACCTGCCAACACTAGCAAGAGACAGCAGGGGAGTGTAAATCAAGCGAATGGTATGTTGGCACTTGTAGTAGAGCTGTGGAAGGAAGCATGATGCCATCACCACAGAACTAGAACTTATTTGTGCTCCTTAACCCCTGCCATACTAGTAGTGCTCATTGTTAGCTAAACTGCAAGTTTTCTGCATCACCAAGTTTGTTTCCATAAAAATACAGTTCTGTCATAGCATTTTTACTTCCTAGTGATTCCATTCCCCTAAGTAGTTACTTAAATTGTATATTGAATGTAGGGCAGCCTCTCTCTTTCCTTGCCCCAGCTAAGCTCTTTCCAGAAGAGCACTTTACCTCCCAGTAGCATATATGGATCTTTTAAACCTCTAAGCATCTCATACGTAAGGGCATCACATCCAAGACTAAGGATGTTATAACTCCTCTGTATTCGACCCTTTAATGCTACTTTTTGCATGAAACTCACCAGACACCTCTAAAACCTCTAGGTGCTTGTAATGAACTGGTATACTGTGTTATCTGGAACAGTTGCCTGAACTGTATGTTGCTATCCTAGGTGAAGATTTAGCTGTTCCTCACAGTTCTATCCACCATTGTGAAGTGCTATTTTCATTTTATTTACAATGCAGTTTTAGTAGGTGCTGTCATTAATGATCAGTCACAAGTGTTCATTGATGTACTGAATATTATGACAGAATTTTTGAGGAAAAAATTGTTTCAATGACTAGTATTGATTTTTTTTAGGTTTGAAAGTTTATAGATATCCTCTGCACTGGACCAGTAATCAAGGAGCCTCAATCCTCACCACTGGCAACAGTGAGGGACGTAGACAATGAGAGGATGACAAGTATACACACAGTAACATGCAATTTCCCTTAAGAGTACTCAGAGATCATAGTCAGTCTGGGGCTGGTTTCTCCCTCTCTCTCCAAATCCTCAGTAAGACTCTCCACTGGCACAGCTGTAAAATTCAGTCCTTAAACCAGGGTTCAAAGCCAAGTCCTCTCAACACTCTCTCTGTCCAACCAGTGCTTCATGTCCCTACCCAAGTAGCTGACACACACACATACTTTGAGATTTGATTTATACACAAACACACACCTGGGAAAGGCTGACATAGGTTTACTAGCTATGCCAAACACAATCACTGGGTCCACACACCCAGTACAAACTAATGGCAACTGACAAAAATCTTGCTGTAGGTGACAATAAAGGCTGTCCTCCACCTGTACGTGTATAAAAAGACGAACTGACCAAAGGATATTTCCAAACTCTTGCAAACTCTTTATTGAAACACACCGTCTCGATATAAAATAGATTGAGCGCGCTTTCGTCTCCTATCGTGAGACTTCATCAGAATCTACAATTAAACACATTAATTCTGTTTAAATACTCACATAATTAACCAATTGTTGCTTAATTAATTAATATACTTAACATAGAAGGTGACTAATAAAAATTTGTAAGGTATATTTTTTGTATATATAGACTTTTTATTAAGTAAACAGAATATATGTTTTTGTAATGGGGTTTGTCATATGCATCACTAACAATATGAAGAAAATTGTAGCCCATATTAACTGCCTTCAAGATTTTATGGTTTGTTTATGTTTATGTATAAGAATGCATTTGTATGGAAGTATGTTTTTTACATATATTTTTATATTTTTAATACACATGTAATTAATTTATATCCATATATAAAAATATATATATATACATTTTTAGGTATGTAAGATTTCATGGCTGTATGATAGCTGCAGATAGTGAAAATACAACAGAGTGCATATAGTTAAGGGTCAATTGTAATTGGAATCAATTGTATCCAAGTGACTAAACAACAATTAAGCAACAATTGGTTAATTATGTGAGTATTTAAACAGAATTAATGTGTTTAATTGTAGATTCTGATGAAGTCTCACGATAGGAGACGAAAGCGCGCTCAATCTATTTTATATCGAGATGGTGTATTTCAATAAAGAGTTTGCAAGATTTTGGAAATATCCTTTGGTCAGTTCGTCTTTTTATACACGTACAGGTGGAGGACAGCCTTTATTGTCACCTACAGCAAGATTTTTTGTCAGTTTACTAGCTATGCCCCCATATGCCCAGACTATAAGGTAGTTATCACTGCCAGTAGATCCCATTATCAGCTTCTTTAATGCCCTTACCAAAGGGTGACCAATCCTACTGTGTAGTGTTACTATTATCCAAATGGTAAATGTGACCAGGAGCAAGGCTATTTAGGAGTGGCCTGTACAGTATCACCAAATACATGTGCAAGTACTCTCAGAGCTTAAATATGTCTCACAAATATCAGCTACAAAGGAAGGATTAAATATATTTAATAATAAATAATAAAAGATGCACACGTACACTAAGAGCTTAACTATGTCTCACAAATATCAGCTACAAAGGTAGGTTTAAATATATTTAATAATAAATAATAAAAGAACAAGACAATACCTAAACAACACAGTAACTGCAGAGTTCAGAATCACAGGAAATAATTTAAAACAACATTGCAGGACAGCCTCAAATAAAAACAGAAAACAACTAAACTAATCTTTACTATATTCCTATCTATTTCTAGGTGATACTATGCCCTAAATAACTTACTTACAGAGCAAGGCAAATGCAGAAGAGTGTATGCTCTTGCTAGCTCCAAGACAAAATACAAAATGCACACTCTCTCCCTGAAAGCATTCTTAAATTTCTATCAAACATTACTGCTGGGTCAGCTTGGATGACATCACTCTTTGTCACCTGCCTTTAGTTCCCAGGCTAACAGAAAGTAACATCTCTGTGTTAAAAATGCATATCTCCCAGATGTTTGCCCAGAACTGGAAGTCGTAAAACAATTAAACATTTTACATTTTAAACCTAGTAATTACATCTCTCCAGGACACTAGAAAAAACTTCTAGCTCTAGACATTCTGTCTTTTTGCTGCATTGAAACTAACTTTTACAGCACATCATAAAGCACTCAATTTCAACTTATTTTCTTGAAGTTTTGTAAGTTAATCTTCTATGTTCCAGCAGGGTATGCTGTGGTTACATTCTTGAAGCTGAGTACATAACATACAGGTCTGTATAAATCATATCAATATTCACAAATTACATAGAATTATCTACAAAATTCCAGATAGCTGGGCTGGCAGTGTGACAACCCCCCCCTGAAAACTCAAGCTAGTTTTTCAATTGACCCTTCAGAAATTTTGCTTGAGAGGGTTGAGCCTATCTGGGAATATCTTACCCCATTGCCTGTCTTGAGAGCCCACCTGCGTTGGCACTGCTAAACTCACTGTGGTGTTGTACTGTCATATCATATGCTTGCAACTCTAGGCTCCACATTAGTAACTTGGCATTTTGCTGGCTGGCTTAATGTAACCTTGTTAAGGGATTGTGGTCTGTAACTGCAGTGAATTTCCTTCCATACAGATAAGGCTGAAGTTTCTGTAGTGCCTGCACTATGGCTAGGCATTCCTTTTCTACAGTTGCATCTCATTCCTCCTTGGGTTGGAGCCTCTGACTGAGATATGCCACTGGGTGCTCTTCTCCCTCTGAGAAAACCTGGGTAAGTACAGCTCCCACCCCATTATTTGAAGTATCCACTTGCACAACAAATTATTTGCTGTAATCTGGACTGGCTAACACAGGGGGTCCTCCCAAAGCTCCTTTAAGCTTCAGAAATGCCTTCTCACATGCTGGGTCCACACTACCTTATCTGGCTTGTTTTTCCTTGTCAGGTTTGAGGGGAGCAGCTATGGTACTATAATTGGGGACAAACTTTATGTAGTACCCCGCTGTTCCTAAGTTTGCCATCACTTGCTTTTTGGTAACAGGGGCAAGCCATGTCTGAATGGCTTCCACTTTGGCAGGCTCTTGCCTGATCTTACCACTCCCCACTCTGTGTCCTAGGTAGGACACCTCCACCCTACCCACCTGACATTTGCTGGGCTTAATGGTCAACCCTGCCCTCTGTAGTCTGCCCAGCACCTCCCTGACATGCTGAAGCTGCTCTTGCCAGGAATGGCTGTAGATGGCAACATCATCTAGATAAGTAAGGGCAAAATCTCCAGCTCCTACTAGGATATGATCTACCAGTCATTGGAGGTTGCTGGAGCACTTTTCATCCCAAAGGGCACCTTCATGATCTCATACAAGCCAAAAGGAGTCACAAAGGCTGACTTCTCTCTAGCACAGGGAGTCAAGGTCACCTGCCAGTAACCCTTGGTAAGATCAATATTGGTAAGATACTTAGCCCCACCCATCTGCTATAGGGCTTCATCTGTCCTAGGCATGGGGTAAGCATCTGACTCTGTGTGACTATTTAATTTCTTGTAGTCCACACAGAACCTGGTGCTGCCATCCTTCTTTGGTACCAGCACCACTGGGGAGGCCTAGAGACTGCTGGACTCCTGAATTACCCCTAGTTCCAACATTTCCTGGATCGCCTCCATCAGTCTGTTTGACTCTCTCAGGCACCCTATAAGGGGCCTGCTTAATAGGCCTTTGGGGTCCTGTATTCACATGGTGCTGCACCAGGTGGGTGCACCCTAGTTTCTCAGGGAACATGTCCCCAAACTCCTGTAATACAGCTTGCATTTCTCAAATATGGGTAGGGAATAGCTTCTGGGAAATTGCTACCCCTTCCACTGAGGTGTCAGTCTGAGCCTCACTGAGGAGATCAGTCACAAGATCCCTCTCGAACTACTCATGCCATCCACTGCAAATACTCAGCACAAGGGCCTCCCTGTCATGGTGAGGTTTCATTTTGTTAACATGGTACAATTTGTGCCCCTGCCTCCTGCCTAGCAGTTCTACCACTTAGTCATACCTCTCATGTACAGATTTTTGCAGACTGTCTAGATTTTTACCTCATATTTTTGGTGTTTTCCTCCTAAAATCTGTACTTTTCTGGCAAATAGATGAGGATTGATGTCATTAAATAATGATGAACATTTGAGTTTAAGACTCCAAATTCTTCAGAAAATTCATGCTAATGCAAAACCTATTATTCTGTCAACTTTCTAAGTTTGTAAGAGCAGTTTATAAAATCTGTCCCTGTTTATCCCCGCCCCCATCATTTTAGGCTTTGTCCTGATGTTTTTGCTTTAAGAGGTTGAGAGGTATGCATATAACTAACATTACTGACCTTCCTTACTACCATGTAGGGTCCCTCCCAGGCTGCCTGCAGCTTGCTGTGTCTGACAGTAATGGAAACCATTACCTGCTGCCCTGCAGCATACTCTCTAGCTCAAGCATTCCTGTCATACCAGTCCTTTTTCTGCTGTTGGGCTTCTGACGGGTTCTCCTGGGCCAAACCCATGAGCTCCATGGGCCTTGTTCTGAGGTTTAGAATGTATGCCACAACAGACTACTTGTGGGATTCACACTCACCCTCCCACTCATCTCTAATCAAATCTAGAGGGCCCCTCACCCTATGCCCATACACCAACTCAAAGGGTGAAAAATCTGTAGATTCCTGGGGCACCTCTCTGTAAGCAAATAACAGATGGGACAAATATTTGTCCCACTCCCTCTTGAACTGGTCTGCAAATGCCAGTAGCATCATCCTGAATGTAGAGTATAACCTATCAACAAGACCATAAGTCTGGGGATGGTAGGGATGGTCTTCAGGTGCATCACCACACAGTACTTCCACAGACAAGCTAGCAGATCTGACATAAAACTGGCACCTCTGTCAGTCAGTATTTCTTTTGGAAAACCTTCCCTGCTGAAAATTTCTAACAAAGAATTTGCCACCTTTTCTGAATCAGTGGAGGACAGAGCCACTGCTTCAGGGTATCTGGTAGCATAATCTACTACCACAAGGATACTTTCTCCCTGTGGAACTTGGGGTACTCAGAGGTACCACAATATCAATAGTTACCCTCTGAAATGACTCCTCAGTCACAGGGAAAGGCATCAAAGGAGCTTTTACCTTGTCCCCTGCCTTTCCTACCTTTTGGCACTGCTCACAGGTGCTGCAGTGCCCTGTTACATCTCTTGGAATCCTAGGCCCATAAAAGTTCTGCATAATACGTCTTTTTGTACATTTTATGTCCATATGACCTGCAAAGGGAATATCATGGGCTATGTCTAGAAGTGCCAGATGGTAGGCTCGGGGCACTACCAGCTGCTGTATTCTCTCACCTTCTAGCCCTCCCTCTATATAGTAACCCTTTGTCCCAGTATACAGATTCCTCCTTCCCTTGAGAATCAGGTGCCTCACTAGCTACCTCCATCAGGCCTTGTAAGGTAGGGTCTGAGAGCTGAGCCTGCCTCAACTCTCTCTCTTTGTAAACCTTCCCAGCTCCCCTTCCACAGGAAGTTTGGTATCCTCTGACAGCTGTACCTCACTGTCAGCCTGGGTACTACTGCAACTCACTTCTGCCCCTGGAGTCACTCTGTCCAAGGGAAAATCAGTACCCATAAGCAGCTGTGGCTCACCTTCAGTCTCACTATTACATGGTAGCTCCCTCCCTGAAGTGACTATCTCACCAATCCTGGCTGCAAGTGTGTGGTCTCTCTGGGTCTCGCTCAGGCTGCCAGACCCACATGCTTGTCTCCAAGCCTGACTGCATGTAACTGCATGTGCACACAGTACTGCATTACCAAAATTATTCCCTATCCGAACATCTGCAGGGATATCCTCAGACACACCTATTTGCTGGCTTCCTTTTTAACTCTCCCAGTCAAGCTGAACCCTAGCCAAAGGTATTTGGAATGGGGTCCCTCCTAAAGCTCTGACTGGAGTAGACTACTAAAGCAAGTAGTGCTCCTCTGTAACCATTGCATGCTTCACAATGGTTAGGTCAGAGGCTCTGTCTATCTTACCCATGACCTCTTTTCCATTCACTAAGTTAGGATATAACCTCTTGTGATAGTTTGGTACCTTGTTGTTTTGAGAAAAGCTATTGTTGGCATTTTGTCATTCCAACATACTGGCTCTCACACCTTTTGTTCCCCACCTTGCCTCCATGGTCATCTATATGCTACATGGCTCCACTGGTTGCATTTGAAACATTTAACCCTTGGTCCTGGAGATGTACCTGGACTAGTGGCTTCCCCTGCTACTGGAAGACTCTGTTGAGGCTCTTTGCTGCCCACCACAGGTTCCCTTAGACCTATGAGCAGCACTGGGGGTCCCTTTCCTTTGCAATGATGACCTGCTTGCTAGGTATAGGTCTCCCTCTTTCTCAACTCATCTGCAGTAGTGCATTGTCTATCAGCTAACCAGATTATCAAGTCCTCAGGCAAAGTGCTAAGGGCTTGTTCCCTCACCAAAAGGACTGTCAGCCCTTCAAAAGTGGTGATCTGACATGCACTCACCCACCTATGAAAATAAGTGCTTAGTTTAGTAACATATTCGCACACACTTTCATCTGCCTTGCGTCTATGCTCATAAAGCTTTTTTTTCTGTAAGCTTCAGATATTAACATAAAACATTCTAAAAGACAGTTCTTTACAACATTATAATTTAAACAGTCAGTTTTAGATAGTTTAGAAATAAGTAAGGAGGTCAGGAACCATTCCCAGAGCTCTTGGTCAACATTATACTGTTTATATTTCCTTTCTAACATATAAATGAAACTATCAAAATTATCCCCTCTGTAAATTGTGGAAGAAATTTACAGACTTTTGTTGCTTCTGGGGTTCGGTTTCTCCCTTCCCCAGTACATCCATGACTGGCAAAGAGTCAGCATCTCCTTTTCATGGTGCCTCTGCCTTTCCTTCTCCTTAGACTCCAGCTGTCGCAGTTTCTCATTTTCCTTAGTCTCCAGATGTCTCCTTTTTTCTGCTGCTTCTATTTACAAATGTGTGGCCTCCAGCTCAAGTCTCTTTAACTTCAGATGGATTTTACGTCCTTTGTGGAAAGGTTGAGTTGTCCATTTTCTGAGAGATGTACTTCTCCAAGGACAGTCTAATTGTCCTCCTGATTGCTATTCTGCAATGTAGCTGTGACTAAAACTGCAAATATGTCTGCTTTAGTCAGATTGGCATGGACCGGTCCTTTAGCCTGGCACACCACAGCCAACTGGCTCCTTGTCAGCTTGCCATACTCCTCTGCTGACATGCTTTCCTACTTTCCCTGACTAACTCAGCTAACAAAAGAAAATAAAACAATTGTGAAATGAACTCTGAATGTTCACTGCATGGCTGATAGAGAGTACAAACACCTTCAGTGACCACTGTACACTGGCTGCAGGAATTAAATATCCACATCACTACAAGTCAATTAATATGTAATGTGGCTATCTCACCAAAGTCAACCAATCAATGCATGATGTGGATATCCCACCACTGCTAACCAATTAATATTTGACACCCCTGCACTGGCCCAGTAATCGAGGAGCCTCGATTCTCACCATTGCCAACAGTGAGGAATGTACACAATGGGAGGATGACAAGTATACATACAGTAAAATTCAATTTCCCTTAAGAGCACACAGACATCACAGTCAGTCTGGGGCTGGTTTCTAACACTTTCTCCAGATCCCCAATAAGACTCCCCACTGGCACAGTTGTAGAGTTGAGTCCTTAGCCAGCGTTCCAAGCCAAGTCCTGCCAACACTCTCTCTGTCCAAACAGCGCTTCATTTACCTGCCCAAGTAGTTGACATACACACACACATACATGCACACACACACACACACACACACACACACACACACACACACACACACACACACACACACACACACACACACACACACACACACACACACACACACACACACATACACACACACACTTTAAGATTTGATTTATACACAAATACACACCTGGGAAAGGCTGGCACAGGTTTACTAGCTATGCCCCTTATGCCCAGACTATATGGTAGTTATCACTTCCACCAGATCCTATTATCAGATACTTTAAGGCTTTTTCCAAAGGGTGACCAATCCTACTGTGTAATGTTACTATTATCCAAATGGTGAGTGTGACCAGGAGCAAGGGTATTTAAGAGGGGCCTATACAGTGTCACCAAATACATGTGCAAGTACTCCAGGAGCTTAAATATGTCTCACAAATATAATCTACAAAGATAGGTTTAAATATATTTAATAATAATAATAATAATAATAATAATAATAATAATAATAATAATAATAAAATAACAAGACAATACTCAAACAATACAGTAACTGCACAGTTCAGAATCACAGGAAATATTTTAAAACAAAATTGCAGGACAGTCTCAAATAAATACAGAAAACATCTAAACTAATCTTTACTATATTCCTATCTATATCTAAGAGATACTATGCCCTAAATAACTTACTTACAGAGCAAGGCAAGTGTAGATGAGTGTATGTTCTTGCTAGGTCCAAGACATGATACAAAATGTACAGTCTCTCTCTGAGATTGTTCTTAAATCAAATCAAACATTACTGCTGGTTCAGCTTGGATGACATCACTCTTTGTCACCTGCCTTCAGTTCCCAGGCTAACAGAAACATCTGTGTGTTAAAAATACATATCTCTCAGATGTTTGCCCAGAACTGGAAGTCATAAAACAATTAAACACTTTTACATTTTAAACCTAGTAATTACTTCTCTCCAGGACAATAGAAAGAACTTCTAGCTCTAGACATCCTGTCTTTTTGCTGCATTGACACTAACTTTTATAGCACATAGTAAAGCACTTAATTTCAACTAATTTCTTGAAGTTTTGTAAGTTAATCTTCTATGTTCCAGCATGGTATGCTGTGGTTACATTCTTGAAGCTGAGTACATAACATGCAGTTCTGTATAAATCATATCAATATTCTCAAATTACATATAATTATCTACAAAATTCAAGATAGCTGGACTGGCAGTGTCACAACAGAAGTAATAATATTATTAAGCTACTAAAATCAATCATTACAATATATCTAGCAATGCTCATACATTTTTATGGCATGCACGCTAGCATATTGAAGGAAGGTATATGGGCAGGCCAAAAAAAATGTGACATTTTAGTAGTGATGTAAGCATGTTTAAAGAATGTAATGTTGCTTTTTAAAGCAAAGATTTGTTCTTTGTAGATTTCCCAGTGATTCTATTGAATAGGAGTTATGCAATAAATGTCAATTAGAATTCAAAAGTGTGCATACTGACTGGCACCCAATCAGCATGCCCATTGAAAATCAAGCATATCCCAATAGAAAGAAGGCAGCTGACATCTTCTTGAGTGACTATCTTTCTATTAGAATATGTTATTTTACTTTAGCTATGAAACCTATTTCATGGAACATGACAAAAATATGAGGAATATAAGGGACATTCTGCAAAAGTCTAGACAGTTCAGACTTAACAATTATTGGCGATATGATCAATTGTACTGGCAGCAACCATATTTCTAAACCACCCAGACTTTTACAGAACATCCATGATTTTCCTTACATTATTGCCATGTCCCATGTAAATTTTTTTGACTTTCTGGTAAATCACTGGTAATTTTTTCCAGTTGATAATGTCAAGCATTAGAACTTTTTCAGGGAAAAAAAAAAGATCCAAACAGAGAAAGACAGACAATTTGCTCTCTTCTCACCTGCTTTTCACGTGTACTGCACTGATGTGTTGTGTAAATGTACTGATGTAGGTACGCATGCGCAATACATCAGTATGCAATCCAGTAGGTGGAACTGCACCATAGTGGTGTTATACAAAGAGCTTATTTAAGAAAGGGAAGCAATTTCTTTCTTAATTATTGTCATTACATAATAGGAATGATCCATGACTGGATGTGGCTAACAGAGAATTTTTGTTTAATCACTCGAGTTTGGCACACATGATCAAACCACACCAAATGTAGGTAAATCATATGATATCCACACCCTTTTGTAGATTATTTCTTAAAAATATGCATCATTAAAACTCCACATATCTTCATAAACTATACAAATAGTGGAAAAACCCTGAATGGTCTTTGGCCATGGCACTGACCTTTTTTATTGATGCAACAAAATAGTCATATATAATAACCAAAAAAAAAATTAGCACATGGTTGGTTACTTGGCAAGGAAGCTAGAAAGCATTCCAACATTCATTATGAAGAGAGGACACAGTTTTAAGCAAGTATTTGAGCAAAATAAATTTATTCAAAAAAGTATTTACAATAAAGTAGGTCCTTTTAGATGTGAACATTGTTCCATGTATAGATTTATTGCAGAAGATCTTAATTAGTTTAGTGTGTTTTTAGAAAGATATTTTTCTCTATAGTGTTTTCCCTTTAACTCTGACTTTGTGGTGCTTGTTGCAGTCTGTAGCAGGTGCAAACAGTTTTATGTTGGTAAGACTACAAAACTATTTTACACTTGAATTTATGAGAATTATTACTCCATATCAAATAAAAATACATTCAGTGCTTTATATATTGGCTTTATGGATTGCAATAAATATAAAAAGTAATGTTTTTGTTATTAATTATCAACGGGTAAAATTTCATTGGCAGGTTTACTTCGGTACCTTAGAAAAGCCAGGATTAAATGGTTCATTAAATTTTAAATGTATTTTCAAATTGAGCAGCTTTATCACATGTTTAGTATTTATTACTGGCATGTTAGTGTTGTCTGTAATAAGACGTGATTGTATACAGTGGATCTAAATTGTTTCATATGAACTGCTTTTGTAACAGTCTGATGAAATCTTAATGCAGTTTGTTTTGTTGACAAAACCACTTTTTAAAGTCTTTTATTTGATTAGTGCATTAAGCAGTGTTCGCTTTGTGCTATTATTTTTTGTTTCTATTTTCCCTTCATTTGTTGCCTTTGCTGGGGGTACTGTACACAGATGACATAGTGTGATTTGGTTATCTGGAAATTCTCCTCCTTTGAACAGTAACTTTCTCATCAACAGTATATACAAAATTTGTTTGTGTCTTAATCAGCTGGGATTTAAAGAAAAGTAAATATGAAGAAGACCATGTCAAATTTTTTAGTGTCTAGAAGTGACTTAGTATATCTAAGGAACATGGAACATCTCTGGTTCATTTGTCTGTCCCCTAGAGAATGTCCAGGCTTACAAATATTTGCACATCTGGCTAGAGCATTCTGTAACATTTATTGATGTTAATAAAAACTATAAATTAAAGTTTCTGCGCGTGTCACTTCTGCTACAGTTTGAACAGCCTGCTTACAAAATAGGCTGCTAATGTTATTGGGATACAAGTTATGCTGCCTTACCCTGAGTATATCATTTTAAGCACAGCATCTGCCTGCCACCATAAGACTGCAGGCATTGCAGAACAAAATATGTAGCTTTATAACTGCCTCATTCAGGAGGTAATACTATTGCTTCATTACTAATTGTCGGTTAGCTACATATTTTGTGCAGGATAATGCTTTTCTATAGTGTTACAATTTAGAAAATAATTAGTCTGGATTGCTACAACTATCTGAGACACCTGATTTCACTTAATGGCAGAGCAAGAACTCTGAGGCCAATTAATTGTTTTGATGCACCTGTTGTAGTTCCACATATAATCTTGCATGTTCTCTAGCAGGAGTCCTAAAATATGGATCTCTGTCCTGTGTGACATTAGGCTACAAGCCACTCTATGTTTTTTTTCAACTCAACAAACTCAAAGTTTTCCTTTTGCAATGCTACTGCATAAGCACTGTTACTTAATGGACTGCAACTTCCCCTTATATAAATTTGCAGGGTCATGCTTGGTGGAGCTGTCAATGGTATTGTGGACAAGTTTATATTTGTATTAACAGTATTATGTATCTCTGTTTTACTTTGTTAAGAATGTTTAATACAAGTTAGCCTGTATTTTTCCTCATGATTGTATTTTCTATTACTGTTACTATGTTATGACTGAAATGGTTTCTATAGGTCCAGCTAATTGTAGCTTTGGCCTTGGTTTACTGTTCAGAAACTTATGTATCTAAAAATGGGTTTGCTTTTTTTGGATAGCTTTAGATTTACTGCATGCCCATGGTTAGTAAGTCTTTCTAGAGACACATTTTTGCTTGATATTGTTTTTATAACTTTCTCAATTAATGATTATCTTGGGTTAACTACTTTTTGAGGGCATTTCCTTATCTTTTTTCTTATTTTTCCTCTTCACTCTCTTCTTTTCTTTCTTTTCTATTACCTCTGCTATAATAATTACTGTTTTTAATCTTCTACTTGCTGAATGTGTTGCCATACCTACATTACTGTTACAAAAGGGTATTTACAGGCTAGTATCCACTTGGATATAACACTGCTGAGTGCACTTATCCCAGTACTATAGTTCAGTTTGTGCCTCCTCATGTAAAAGCCATCTATGCAGTTTCTAACGTATATATGCTAATGAAGATAGATTCCACCAGTGTCTATGAATTGTAGTGTTTCACAAAGTCCATCAGCAGCATAGGTCATACATATGCTCTGCTCATAACAAACTTGTTATTCAAACCTTATTCAAGCTTGGTCCTACGGGCAGGCTGTGCACATAAACATATGCAATGTAGTGGTGCTCACATGTTCTGTCAGCAATTCAAAATCCTTAGTTGAGTATCACTTTTCAGTTGCTAGTTTGTATTGCTATAGAATCAAGATGATGGCTGTCTGTGTGAGTGTCACATGGACAGAACTTCCCTGACATGCTAAAAAGGGCAAAACAATGCTATTCTTCCTTCAGCCAGTTCAGACAATGTCTGATGGACCTAATGAAGGTCCTTTCTGTAAGATGGATGCCTGGTGTGAGCTGGTAGACCAGCTTCTCATGGTGACTGGCATTCTATGCACCAGTGCACTGCATTGCACTGCACTGGAAATCTCTGCATGTGAGAAACAAAAATAAGGCAGAATGCTGTGAATGGTAAATGACTGTCAGTGTTGCACTGTAAAATTTGAAATAAAAGTTTTGAATTAAATTGAAATCAATGATTGTTATAAAAGTAATGAAGAAAATAGTCTGCACATGGACAGGTTTGAACAGTCTTTTATAGTAATTGGGGAGACACAGACAAGTAATTGGATATCAGTATAGCCTTTGGGGCCTCAGCTGACCATGATCCAGCTCTGGAGTAGGCCATTACAAGTGTGAAAGACCCATAGCTGATACACCATACATAGAAAAGTGTGGAACTAGTAAACCATTAACCCTACCATATTCTCAGCTGTCACCTGTAACAGCTAGTAATATTCCTCTGTCAACATGCCTATGCTGAAAGACAAAAAGATTATTCATGACATCACATATCATATACAGATGTGATTGACATACAGATTTCAGTGCAAAGCTGCAGCTCCACATATATGTGCAAACAAACAGAAGCCTGAGATGATGCAAAATGTCTTGGATGTAATGAACATGGTAATAAGCATTGCAAAACAAAATGCTTGCACTTGAGTGCAGGAAATCTTAAAGTCTCTTTCTCACTGTCTCAAATGTACAGCCAGTGAGACATACTTCCTAAAACGTAAGATTCTGCAAGTCAAGGTACTGGAGTCAATGGTTAATCAGGTTGGGATTACCATAGTCTGGTGTCTTAGTCTGTGATAGAATTACAGTAGTGGCAGTATTGTGAATTCTGCTACAGGGTTTGTGCTTCAGTACTTTTTATAGCCACGTATAACTGCTCAAAGTTGCATTCTAGTGCCTTCCTATTTACCTTGCTACTGTTTTCCCATGTTGTTTTAGTCTGCATCCCCAAGACATTAAGCTAAAGTTTTCTGAAATTCTGACCATAGGATTTGAATGCCAGTATTGGCTATATTTGTTTTGATTCCTCCCTAACAAATCTGATATATTGAACACAGCACTATATCTACACATGCCCCCAGATTCAGCAAGCCCTGCACGGTGTGCAGGACTAGTGCAGGAGCTCCAGCAGGCAATATGTCTGCCATGCAATCCAGGAATAAGCTGTAGGGACGTGCACTAGTGCTCCTGTAGTAGCCCTGCACAGACTCAGCCCCTGTATGCAAATTACCCCATTTGCAGGTGAAATCCATGCAAATGAGGTGAATTTGTGATCCAGGAAGCTGGAAGCCGGCCGTGCAGGACTTGTGTAATCTGTAGAAATGTACTCATCCAGTAACAGAGTACATTTCTACAAACTACAAAACGGAGCCATGACAGCTCCAAATAAAGGGTGGATATTATGTAGAAAGCATGCCAATGGCCACATATATGGCCATTGGCATGGAAAACAGTTGCAAAAACAAAAAATTCAACTTTTATTTTTTTTTAGCCGATCTCGGCTGTTTAAGCATAGGGCAGCGGCACGCAAATGGGATCGGACGAAAAAAAAAAAAACTAAAATAAGCATTCTAACCAAAATCACTATTTTGCCATTCTACTCAATGGCAGGCAGAAGACAACAAGGCCAGTGAATAGTGGTTGCTAAGGGGGAGGCTCAGTGTGAGACCTGTAACTATGCATCAGCAGGCAATCCTATGCAAATGAGGGGAATGATACTGAATCCCAGATTTCCTCTGCATGCAAGTCAGCACCCAACAGTGTAAGAGCAGGAATACCTTGGTGCAAGCCTAGGAGTTAGCTGACATCATAGGAGGTGTGTCAAGCATACTGTAAGCGGATTGGAGCCCTGTGGCTTGGGTTTGCCCTTAGCTTAGCAGAGCTAAGCAAGGGTGTGTGTCTGAGGCTGCCTAGCACTCTTTACATTGCCTAAGCAGGTGTGTTTTAAAGGAAAAAAAAAGTAAACCAGGAAAAAGCAGCTCTGTGCACATCTGAGCACTGTGTTTGTACGGCGTGCCCTCAGGCTTAAACAGGAAGGCAATGGGAAGGGAAAACAGCAGTAGGAAGGTAATCTAGGTGAACTAGCATAGCTGGCAGGTGAAATGTATCAAAATCAGCCAATTACTCAGGCAGCAGACTAGCCCAGCCCAGAACACTACTATTAACTATGCAAACACCTTTCCCTCTGTTTTTTCCGACATACTCTACACCACTGGTGTATACAAGCAGGGGACGTATAACAAACAAGTACAACAAAATAATAGGGGTTGCAATAGCTATCATACATCAACATATGGAAGAGGCAGAGGGTGGTGAGGATGAGAATGCTGTCGACCAACCCACAGTGAGGAGATGGAGAAGAGTGTACAGACCCAGGGTAACCTACCAGGGGCTACATGAGCTGGAGATAGTGGAGCGCTATAGGGTGGACAGGAACCTCTTACAAAAATTGTTGAGCTGTGCCGGCCACGCCTCACACACAGAACTAACAGAGGGGAACCCATCCCAGTGGATACCAAGGTATATGTAGACCTAAGAATACTAGCTACAGGTACCTTCCAAAGGCCAACTGGGGATATCATGGGGATCTCACGGGCATCAGCATTCAGGGTACTCCACAAATTCCTGGATGCCATGTCAGCACATGCCGGTGAGCACATATATTTCCCCAGGCATTGGCCAGCAATATGCATCTCTTCCGCAAAATAGTGGAATACCCTGAGGTATTGGGTGCTATAGACTGCACGCGCATACGCATCAAAGCACACCCTGGTGAGCAGGGTAGGCTCTACATCAACCACAAGGGCTTCCCCTCCATCAACTGCCAGGTCATGTGTGATGCCCAGAGCATTGTAATGAATGTGTGTGCTTGCTGGCCTGGAAGCTATCATGATTCCCACATCTGGCATCTGATGCAGCTGTACAAGAGATTTGCCAGTGGGGACATCTCTTACGGTCACCTAGTGGGGGATGATGGTTACTCACTGGAGCTGTGACTGATGACACCCATCAGAAATGCACACATACCCGAACAAGAACTCCATAATGAGGCACATGCACAGACCAGAATTGTAATAGAGCATGTGTTTGGGATGCTCAAGTCATGGTTCCAGTGACTGGACACATCCGGTGGAGCCTTGCAGTACTCACACAGCCCCTCATCATTGCCAAAGCCTGCACAGAGTGACTCCAAGGAGGAACAACCTGAGCCTGCCCCAGTAGGCAGAAGGAGGCATGCCCATTATGCCCTGGCCTTGGCAAAGAGGCAATGCATAACACATACACTGACACAGGAGAGACACAGGGAATAACACCACTCTCTGACTCGCACGTACAGTAAAAGGAATGCCAAACATGACACTACCTGTGCTCAACCATGTATAGGGAGAGTACTATGTGCATCTGACATAGGCAGCCCTTCAGCACCATCCTCAATAATGGCACACCCACAAGGTAAGTCACTCTCCTTACCAATTGCCGAATGGAATAGTATGTGTTGTTACCTGTATCTATGGTATGGATGTGAGCATGCAAGGGAATTGGGTGGCTGAATGGGATGACAGCAGATAGTAGACACCTAAAGTGGCAGCACGAGATGTGTAACAAATACTGGTGTCACCACAGTAGCCAGTACTACACATGGTGACAAAACCTACTGCGGGAAATGTGCTGGGCCACATGTGTGTCATTATGACACACACATGCCAGTCAGGGAGGTTCACATACCCAACAACAGTCTCAGCAAGCAGGACAGGTGTAGACAAACACAAACAAAGGCTGTGCTAAGGCCTCTGAATGATGCCTATTGGTAACCCTCCAGGCCTACACAGACAGACTACATCAGGTCAGGCAGTGGGATGCTAGTTCTGATGGGTAGGAAGTCAGAAACTAATATGTAGGTCAATCAAACCTAAGACCTGTAGTACACTGATATTCCTCTAGTTAGCATGATACATTAGAATACAGAATGAAATGGAGTACCTGACATAGCAGTACAGTCATAGCAAATGTGTATAAGTGTCAGGTGTGACCCCCAATCCTAGGTAGAAATGAAGAAACAGTCAGGTTTGCCCCCCCAATCCTGTGTAGACATGTAGAAACAGTCAGGTGTGCCACCCCAATCCTATGTAGAAATGTAGAAACAGTCAGGTGTGCACCCCCAATCCTATGTAGAAATGTAGAAACAGTCAGGTGTGCTGCCCCAATCCTATGTAGAAATGTACAAACAGTCAGGTGTGCACCCCCAATCCTATGTAGAAATATAGAAACAGTCAGGTGAGCCCCCAAATCCTATTTAGAAATGTAGTAACAGTCTGGTGTGCCCCCCCCCAATCTGATGTACACACGTTGTAACAGTAAGGTCTGCCCCTCAAAATCCTATGTAGAAATGTAGTAACAGTCAGGTGTGCCCCCCTCCAATCCAGTGTAGATGTGTAGTAACATGTATGTGCAAGTATAATACCAGTGGAGCACAGATGACCAGAGGTGGCCAAGGTAGCAGGATAGATTGTAGCATTTGTACAATATGCAGGTATGTGTGTTAGGTTGGTGTGTGTTTCATATTGTGTGAGATTGGTCAGTATGTGTGCATGTTGAGGTTTGACCTGGTGGCCATTACCCATTACTGCCGATGACAGGGCCAAGTGCTTACAACTGCAGTGCCAAAGACAATTCCCCCCAGTATAACACATGCTAGCAGTAAGCCATTGTAAATGTATGGTGGCAATATGTGACACAATCTTAAAGATGGACATTGCATGACTGTTGGGCTACATATACAAGCAATGCCTGTCTATTAGTAGCCTTTTAAAATTAAAAGCTCTTATAAGACATTGAACTTGTAGTAATAGGTTATGTGAAGGTAATAGTGTAGTGGTTATTACATCTGCTTCATAAGTCCTGTCTATTAGTAGCCTTTTAAAATTAAAAGCTCTTATAAGACATTGAACTTGTAGTAATAGGTTATGTGAAGGTAATAGTGTAGTGGTTATTACATCTGCTTCATAAGTCCTGTCTATTAGTAGCCTTTTAAAATTAAAAGCTCTTATAAGACATTGAACTTGTAGTAATAGGTTATGTGAAGGTAATAGTGTTGTGGTTATTACATCTGTTCATACGTAGAAGGTCCTGGGTTCAATTCCTAGTGGAAGCTGTTCATTTACTTTTCATTACTTTTATAGTTTTACAATTTAATTTGTTTATCTTTTATTAGCATATTTACTGGGGTAATAGAATGCTATATTGAATTATATTATATTAAATGGATTGGTTTTATTATATTGTTTACATTTTTTTAAAATATCCATGATATATGATATACTTTTGAACTCGAATACTGCTGCTATCTGATTTTGTTTTAGGATATACTCTTGCTTTAAACTTTTTAAGTCTGTTTCAGGATATGATGTTATCCTTACAGGGTTTAAAACAACCAGGGCTGTTTTAAAATTTGTATCTGATGAAGTCTCTGTAATTTTGGAATATTGAGAAGAAAGCACTTATATATTTTTTGTTTATTAAATAAAAAACGTGCTTGGTGGTTTTCAGAAGTGATCTGCCTCCTCTACACAAATGTTTGTGGATTTATTTGGCAGTTTAACTGATCGGCAATGTGTACGTTTGGCAAACTCTTCTTGGGAATGTGCAATTCAGCATTCTGTTAATTCGGCCATTAGATAGGAACCCGAATACACACATATATCCAAAGTCAACACACTATAATATGCCAAAAGTACACATACATAGATGTGTGGAAGAGAGTGACAGTGACAAAGAGCCTTCCATCATGAGGCCTGTCCCACCCAGCACACAGCCACATTTCTACAACCACATGTTGTGTATATGTCACTCACTGTAGAAATTAGCCACTGGTATCCCTCAGCATTACAGACTCTGTGGTACAAGTGCTAGCTGTGCAACATGACTGTACTAGGCAGTAGTCATCTAGCAGGTGTATACACATACCTGCAGAATATAAATCTGTGTGTGCCTGAGTGTGGTGTGTCTACCTCTAGATGAATGGCTAATGGCCCATGCACACACACTGCCCACCCCATAGCCCTACTATGACAAGCCTGCTGATGTCATTCACTTTGTAATACACCTTTGGGAAAGAAATAGCCCAGGAATCTCTGTGGCACATCCTATAACTGCTAGTTAGGTAGGAGTTCTAATCCCAGACATAAGACGTGTGTGTGTGTGTGTGTGTGTGTGTGTGTGTGTGTGTGTGTGTGTGTGTGTGTGTGTGTGTGAGTGTGTGTGTGCATCTGTGTAGGGAAGAATGCTTTTTAGGCTAGTCACACTCATTACAATTCAAATGCCCTACTTTGGCAAGGCTGCTGATGTCAGTCACTTTGAAATACACCTTTGGGAAAGGTTTAGCGCAGTAATCTCTGTTGCACGTCCTATAATGGCATAATGCTATAGTGTGATAAACTAGTTAGGTAGGAGTTCTAATCCCAGCCATGGCAACTGTGTGTGTGTGTCTCTATCTTTGTAGGGAACAATGATTTTTAGGCTAGTCACACTCACTGCAATTCAAATGCCCTACTTTGGCAAGGCTGCTGATGTCAGTCACTTTGAAATACACCTTTGGGAAAAGAGTAGCCCAGTAATCTCTGTGGTGTGTCCTATAACAGCATAATGCTGTAGTGTAATAAACTAGTTAGTTAGGCGTTCTAATCCCAGACATGGCAACTGTGTGTCTCTATCTGTGTAGAGAGCAATGCTTTTTAAGCTAGTCACACTCACTACAATTCAAATGCCCTACTTTGGCAAGGCTGCTGATGACATTTACCTTGAAATACACCTTTAGGAAACAAGTAGTCCAGTAATCTCCACGTCCTATAACTGCATAATGTTGTAGTATGATAAACTAGTTAGGATGGAGTTCTAATCCCAGACATGGCAACTGTGTGTCTCCATCTGTGTAGAGAGCAATGCTTTTTAAGCTAGTCACACTCACTACAATTCAAATGCCCTACTTTGGCAAGCCTGCTGATGTCATTCAGTGTGAAATACACCTTTGGAAAAGGAGTAGCCCAATAATCTCTGTGGTGTGTCCTATAACAATGTGATGCTGCAGTGTGATACAGTACTTTGGTAGGGGTTCTATTCCCACACATGTCAAGTGTGATTCTTTGTCTGTGTTGGGAGCAATGCTTTTTAGGCTAGTCACACTCAGTACAATTCAAATGCCCTACTTTGGCAAGCCTGCTGATGTCATTCAGTGTGAAATACACCTTTGGGAAAGGAGTTGCCTAGTAATCTCTGTGGTGCATCCTATAACAGCATAATGCTGTAGTTTGATGTAGTACTTTGGTAGGATTTCTGTTCCCACACATGGTAAGTGTGGATGTTTGTGTGTGTGTTTTTTTGTCTGTGTAGGGTGCAATGCATTTGAGGCCATTCACAGTCACTACAACATCAACTGACCTTCTTTGGCAAGCCTGCTGATGTCATTCCCAGTGAAATACACCTCTGGGGAAGGAGTACTCCAGTAATCTCTGTGGTGCGTCCTATAACTGCATAATGCTGTAGTGTAATAAACCAGTTAGGTAGGAGTTCTAATCTCAGACATGGCAAGTGTTTGTGTCTGTGTTTGTCTTTCGTATCCTGTGTGGAGGTAGCTGTCAGTATGTAACAACTGGACTCATTGTGGAGAGGGTTTTGCATAGTTCTTATATGGTAGCTATATTATGTCACAATGTCCACCTTGCAATGATAACAGATGTGAAATAGCTGAAAGGATGGGGTGAAAATCCATACCTCTACATGTGACATCAAGGCCTGGTGAACAAAGTTAGCAAACCTTGTATTACCCAGGTAACAGTCTCAACCCATGTCTCATACACAAACACACTTGCCTAGGCAACAACTGCTATGTTGGTAGTACCCTGCATATTGCTCACAGATAGTCACCATGGTGAAAATAAGTAAAACTGCAAGGAACCACCATGAAAAGTAAAAACGTTTTTATTGTAGAACGAGCGCTTTCACGCACACACAAGTGCGCTTCATCAGGTTACAATTAAACAAAGAAACCTCACTACTTATATACAAGAACTAAATACCAATTAAACAATTGACAAACCAATAATCAAATGATTAAAGCAATAATCATTCTACAATTTAAAAAGACAGATTCGTAATATTCTATTGCGCCCACGTTGAAGCACGTATACTCAGTTGCCAACTGTGCTCCAGAAACATTCATCAACAGAATTTATAAAAATCATTTATAAAGACATATGATATATATCTCAGAAATTAAACACTCTAAAAGATTTATTACTCTATTCATCATTTATAGGTCCAGATGACAAAATACATCATGTGGTATCTCACTACGGATCAAGGACAACATCTGCTAAATCGATTTAGCATACGCAGATGTAGTGTTAAAGGGCTTCAATATAACATATTTGCCCTTTAATAATATGATGCTTAGCCAAGAGTTATATTAGCTAAGTATCGAAAATCTTATTACATAAAGAAAAGTGGACCATATTAAGATAGTTAAAATTGTTCCGCTATTTGTGTGAACGTATTCAATATTATCTTAAAGATATATAGAACAATAAATCCCTATTTACAAATGTCCAACATCAACAGGCTGACGATGATCATCAGGTACAGAAATATATAACGGATCCATCAAGATTCAAAAAACGCTAAAAATGCATCACATTAAAACATAGCAACAAAATATGCTTAAAGTATGTATTCATACCAATATTCTATGTGCTTGTCTAATTTCATAGTGCACATTTCAAACAATGTTAGTTGTACTGCTTAGAATCATACATTGATCTAATAGTTAAACTACTACAATAAATAATGCTAAATGCATGTCAATATATACTCAAAAATTAAATATTGGCATACGCTCATATAATCAATATCATATAAATGTACACCATTCCATTATATAGTAATTAGTGATTACCAAAAATACAAAATGCAAAACACACCAATATATAAGCCTAGACCATGTTTAAAAACATCAAGAAAACTGGAATACGATGTAAAAAGCTATAATTGAAAGGCCAGAGTATGTTCAAAGAATGTGTGACAACCTATATATATTTGTGTAGATGTATAGTATAGGTGGGTAGAGGAAACAAAAAAGGTAGCCAGCATGTCATAGGGATCCTAGGAGGACAGGACGGATGCTAACCACCGAATTGAGCCCAGGTGGAACATGGGCTTTTAGTCTCAGTATCCATCTTAATTCAAACATCTCAATGGTGCCTATATGGTCCCCTTCTCTCCTGTTTGGATTTACTACCTGCAAAACCAGGAAACTAAAACTATGTTGGGATCTATCATGGCAATGCATAGCTAGAGCATTGGTAAGATTAATCTTCTTTATATCGTAGACATGATTGTAAATACGATCCTTGAGTCTACGCAATGTCATCCCTACATAGTATGCATCACATTGATTGCAGGTCGCAAGGTAGATGACATTCTGTGTATCGCATGTAGCATAAAAGGTGGGTTTAAAATCCATGTTAATACCTGGGATGTTGAAATACTGAGTCTTATTGATGTATTTGCATAGCGAGCATCTACCACATGCATAAGTGCCTGTTTTAAAATTAGCTCTTATATCAATGGGGACAACATCTAGTTTTTCTTTACAAAGTAGCCTTTTAATATTAAGGCAATTATTGAACCTAAAAGTAGGTTTCTTCCCTACCAATTGTGAAAGAAAGGGGTCTAGAAGCAGTGTCTTCCAGTTTCCTCTAATGATCCTAATTAGTTGCTCAACATCGTTGGTGTATTTAATTCCATATGTAGCGCCCTTACTACTCTCTCTCCTATGGGGAATATAGCATATCCTTCTTGTATGTGTTGGCATTTCAAAAAGAGTATCCATTACACTACTAATTAATTCAACCGGATAGCCTCTGTCTATAAAATATTCCTTCTGATGTTTTATTAATTCCATAGCATCCTGCTCATTACTGCATATTCTAAGTATTCTAGTCATCTGACCTTTCACAATGTTACGAAACACATAACGTGGATGTAAACTATCATAGTGAAGGATGCTATTCTTCCAACATAGTTTTCTATATAAGGTGGTAGTTAGGCTGTTGTTATTTTCCTTAATAATGGTAATATCCAAGAAATTAGCACTTATAAGGGAACATTCATACGTAAAGGTGAAAAATGAAGTAGTGGAGTTCATGTAACATATGAACTCCTTCAGCATATGTATATCTCCATTCCAAAGCATCAAAACATCGTCTACAAAGCGTCTATAAAGGATGACGTTAGTAAACCTAGGGTCATTAAATATAAACTCCTTCTCCCATCTATAGACCACTATGTTAGCGTATGCATTGGCACAGGGAGTGCCCATGGCTACTCCCCATGTCTGTGCATAAACTTTGTGGTCAAACAAAAAGATGTTATTATTCAGGATCAGATCCAGTAGGCAACAGATGTTCATTATCTCATTGCTATCAATATTGCCAAGCTCAACTAAATGAGACCTTATTGCATCAAGACCATAGTCATTAGGGATGCTGGTAAACAAACTTTTAATGTCCAGCGTGACTAATAAGGTGTCTCCATCGATGTTATTCCTAACTAGATCTTGTTTTAAGTCATCCAAAAGATCATAAGAGTTATTTAAAATGGTAGGAACAGCATTAACCATAACCCCTAATTTAGATTGCACATATAGCGAGGCATTCTCCGTGACCCAGTGTTCACCTGACACTATTGGTCGTAGAGGGGGAGGGTCTTCATTTTTATGTAGCTTGGGTAATCCCTTAATTAAGGGAACCAGGGGGGAATCTATCATTAGGAAGTCATAGAGTACTTTATCTATAGATCTAGTCATAAGCAGATCATAAAATGTATCATGTACATAATTAATGATGGATGTTATCTTTGATCTATCTATAACTTTATATGCCTTATTACTAAGCATGTTGTGCATTAATTCTTTATAAAAACAAGCATCTAATGCAACAACCCCCCACCCTTATCAGCCGGTTTGAAAACCAAGCTCATGTCATGACAGAGATTATCCAGGGAACATCTTTGTGCATGGTTCATGTTTACAAAAATACCTTTATGTTTCTCCTGTTCATAGTACAAATAGAATTCACGTTCACATGCACGCATAAAACAATCAACAGGCTGTGGTATTGGAGGTATGAAACAGCTTTTCCTTTTACAAAGTGAAGTTTAACAATTAAACTCAACATTATCTGATAGATGGTCCTTAAACAATACCTTCAGCGACAATTTTCTTACAAAGAGGCGTAGACCTATAAGGGTATCAGACAGTGTGCTTCCTTTAGAGGGAATGAACGACAAACCTTTGTTTAAGATATACTGTTCATCTGCTGAAAAAGTCCTTGAGGTTAAGTTAAAGAATAAACAGTTCAATTCCTTGCTTTCCTTCTCCTTTCTGGCGTTCCTCCTGACATCTTTCTTTTCATTCTTCCCCGACTGACTGAGCGCGTACTGCTCTTGTAAGGAAGGGGGAAGTTTAAAGGCACGGGTGCAACAAAAGTGTTATTCGAGTTGTTGGCCTTAGGTTTGGCACCCAAATTATCATTATTAGTCAGACCCTGTTGATTGCAGGGTAAGGAAGTGTTAGATTGACCGGACTCACGGTCAATGATATCACCTAATTGGCTATCAGCCATCGAACGGACAACCAAAAGTTCAGCAGAGGCATCAGGTTCATTGCTCATCATCTGCGGAACTTCAGATGCATGGACAGTCTGAGATCCTTCTTTTTGGTTGATTCTTGGCCAGACAAAGATGCGACCCAGTTGAAAATCCTGGTAGTCGCGTCTTAACTTCTTGAGTTTTATTTGCTCTAGTTTATTACTATAAAGGGCTAGTTGCTTATTCATATTGTGTATTTTTAAAGTACAGAACTCTGTTTGATAGTTCATGGTAAGAAACTTGTGTTGTTCTTCCACCTTAATTAAGAGCTCAGCCTCAATAGGCGAAAAATAGTCCAGTAGCAAATGTATATACTTGTTGCCGAACTCGATGTTAAGCTGCTGCCACTTTCGTAGTAGCTCTGGGTGGCTATCCCCGTAGCTCGGCATACACAGGACCCGCATGCCACGGGGGATAACCTTAAAATGAAGACAGGCTTGCAAATGCCTCTTTTGCCAAATAAGCCTGTGCAGGCGATATAAATCATTCTCTAGGTTTCTCAACCGACCAAAAAAGTCATGCAGATTCTCATTACTGTTAGCAGTATTTATAGAAACATCACATTTAACATCCAAATTCAGAAGCGGATTGTCTTTTTGATAAAACAAGCAGTTCCAACTATCGGTTCCCGAAATACCTGTTGGATTGTAGTCTAGTTCAATGTTGGGCATATCCATCATGTAATGATCGGCCAGGCACAAAAACAGTAAAACTAATAGCAGTAAGCAAATGCCGACCATCCAAAGGTTCCTTCCACCACGAAAAGAAGCAAACTGAAAATAAGTAAAACTGCAAGGAACCACCATGAAAAGTAAAAACGGGATGTCATTCGCAGTGAAATACACCTCTGGGGAAGGAGTACTCCAGTAATCTCTGTGGTGCATCCTATAACTGCATAATGCTGTAGTGTAATAAACCAGTTAGGTAGGAGTTCTAATCTCAGACATGGCAAGTGTTTGTGTCTGTGTTTGTCTTTCGTATCCTGTGTGGAGGTAGCTGTCAGTATGTAACAACTGGACTCATTCTGGAGAGGGTTTTGCATAGTTCTTATATGGTAGCTATATTATGTCACAATGTCCACCTTGCAAGGATAACAGATGTGAAATAGCTGAAAGGATGGGGTGAAAATCCATACCTCTACATGTGACATCAAGGCCTGGTGAACAAAGTTAGCAAACCTTGTATTACCCAGGTAACAGTCTCAACCCATGTCTCATACACAAACACACTTGCCTAGGCAACAACTGCTATGTTGGTAGTACCCTGCATATTGCTCACAGATAGTCACCATGGTGTGATTGCAGTGGGCTACGGAGGGCATGTCCATCAGTGCAATTGGCACATACATGCAGACATTGTGCCTTTACTATGTGCCCCACTGGATGCCTGCAACACCTGTGGTGCCATCAAATGTGACCCACAAAGGACATGCCATGCCTTAAACGCATGCCCTGTATGGACAGATGCCACTGACACCAGGGAATACCTGTATCATGCTATCAATGTAGGTGCAGGGTCAACCTGCTGCCCATTACCAGTTCTTGCACCATGAGGCCAGGACTGACACATCTGATGATAACAATCTGTGTACACAACATGGGCCAGACACCCCAGGTACAGTTCCACATGTCACTGTACATGCATGTGAGATGTGTGCACATCCCAGACACCATCCATGTCATGGAATAAAGAACACATACATGGCAAGCATTGCACAGCAATGGCCACACACACAATAGTTACCCAGGTGACTGGATGGTGAATACAATACCCACCTGTGTGGGCCAATCCAGACACTACACCCCTGAGCCACACTACAGATCATTCTTATGTGGCCTGATGCCAAGGTTTACCCCTCACCTAGCCTTGTATAGCCTTTTGGCACAGACAACCACTACACACCTGTGAAGCAATGTACACATGCATGTCAGTACTGGCACCCTGTGCCTGTGTGTGTGTGGTGTATGATGCTTTTGACCACATTCACACTCACTACAACTCCCATTGGCATACTGAAGCATGCTGTCTGATGTCAGGAACCTTCACATACTCTTTACCCATATAACCACCGGATAACCCCTGTGGTTCATGTGATACCTGCACATTACTGTATTATGGCAAACTAACTAGTTAGGAAGTGTATTCCTGACCCTGCCAAGTGTGTCAATGTGTGTGAGTCCCTGAGGGGGTGTGGCTGTGTTGATGCTGACAGCTATTCATGTGGACAGGCATGTGTACTACACCTACTGTATTTTTACCATATCACTGTTGCATATGTCACTCACCATCACATATACATTTGGACAGCTCCTCAACATGTAAGCTATGTGGCGCATGCATGCATAGACATGTCATAGCAATACATAGTCAGTCAGTGGTTTGAAGCCCTCTACTGGTAGGTGTGTGAAACAAACAAGCTTAGGTTTTACTCTCCCACCCCCTCCCTGACTTACTTTGTCTCTGTCTGTCTCTCTCACTCCCTCTCTGGTGGATGTGGAGAACTACATCTGCTTTGCTTAGGCATCAGCTTGTGTTTTGTAAGTGATGCTCATGATCAGCTGATGGCCTCTGCATGAATTGCAGCCCTCCTCTAGCTGATTGCATGTGGAACAGCTGTGGTAACATTCCCATAGCCAATTACATGGAAACACACTCCAATATCTGGGAACATCATGTTGGTGTTGGGACTTTCATTCACTATGAGCAGGACCTAGAATTGGTGTTTGGCAAAAAACAGCATCACAGATTGATTTGGGATTTACCTCTAACAACATACACTGTGGAAACAGGCCAACACACAGGAGGGGCATGTGCCTGACATGACTACAGAATGTAAGTGTTGCTATTCTACATTTGGAGTAATGTTGGTTTAACAGGGTGTGTGTGGATATGGCTGGTCTACATGTTTTAATACCTGTCATGACAGTGCTATGTTTTTGAGGAAACCCCCATCTGTAGGGTCATCTGCAGACTGGGCAGTGTATGGTGCCTTTTTTCTTGTGTTACTCACGGAATACCTATCTAAGAACTGCAGAAGTATAGTGTGAGGATTGCAGTCAGCACATGGTGACAGCCATGAGAGTTACTGACTTCATATCCCTCATAGGTTCATAGGTTCATAAGTAGGTACTAGGCTATCGGTTCAAGGGCCTACATAAGCCTAGCCAGCAAGGTACCATAGCTTACGCCACACAAGAAAGTTATTTTCCTGTGCCACTGTCCAGCAGAGACACAGAAGGATCCCCGGGGTGTATTTCCTATTTCCCATCCACTCATCAAGATTTTTCTTGAAGAGTGCTAATGAAGAACTTTGCTTGACATAGATGGGTAGCTTGTTCCAGAGTATAGGAAGTCTCTGGGACAGGTATCTATCCCTCCAGTGTGTCCTGTTTATTGTGGTGACAAGGGTAGGTCCCTAGAGCATGCAGCTCAGAGGGATTGGGATTTCTTTAGGTGTAGCATGTCCAACAGCTCTGGGTTTGACATAGCTTTATATGTTAGTCAGAGATAACCTTGGAGTAGGCGGTATGCTACGAAGTAAAGCTGGAGTGTGGGCATATGTATTCCAGTATTTACATGATATATCCATCTACATGGCTGTTAACATTCACATCGTCAGGCTTGGTCCTACATGTATTGCACTAAGGGGTTCTGTGTATACCTCTGAACTGACCAGAGTGTGTCAGACTGTCCACATTTATTGCCCATATCTCTGCTGTAGTCCACAGGATCATTACTGTGCTAGCAGTGGTACTGTACTATGATGTCCTTAGGATGTCTGTCAGTAGCCAATGGCACACATGTTAAAAGCAGATGTGACCTCCCGCACACAACATATCTGTTAAGACAACCCTTATGACAGTAGCAACAGTCTTCATATATACCTGCAATACATACCTGACATCCCCTTGAACTAAGAGGTTGGGACTACTGGGGCTGAGGTAGGACTCCACTCCATGTTCTGGACATATGGTGAACATATATGTACATATACTTATCCATATATCTATATAGATATATATACATATACATATCGACATACATAGATGGATATATATATATATATATATATATATATATATATATATATATATGTATGTACACACACACACATATATATATATATATATATATATATATATATATATATATATATATAAATACATATTAAACACTCAAATATATACATATACATAGCAATATATGTCTACACATATACAGATATAGATACATATGAACATATACTTATGGATATCTACATATATATTGACAATGATAGGTATATCAAAATAGATATGTATGCACATATAGTTATAGATATCTACATATATATCTACATAAATAGGCATATATGTACACACAGGATTTGCATACATATATAGCTATATATACATATATCTATATATACATATATATATATATATATATAGATATATATATATACACATACAAAGAGATCTACACATGGCCATATATATGATGCACTATACAGATGTGTATACAGACATATGCATGAATATACATGTGTATGTACATGTAGACATATGTCAACATATGTATATGTATATACTCATATTCCTGTCATGTGTAAACATCACGGTTGTGTATACCTTCCCAGATGTATCTCACTGTATGTATCTGATATGTGTACTTTATGATAAAAGAACATGTGATGCAACAGTCATATTAATAACAAGTACTACACATTTGTGGAAGTAAAGGCAATTGTTCAGTTATTTATTTTTATTGATTTATTTATTGACATTTGTTAACCGTGTTTGTCCAACTGGCCTTGTGGCCCATTTTCAGTGGAGACCCGAGGAGAAATGCTCCAGTAATACATTTTAAAATAAGTGCAATTTTAAACAATATTGATATAATAGCAGTTATAGCAAAACGATTTACATATGTTGGTTTACATGCATAAAGTTAAAGTTGCATTAAAAAGACGCTAAGTACTAATCAATATAATAACATAATAATAAAATAATAATAATAAAGAGGATTACTGGCCTCAAACAAATGCCCTACACTGACCGTCTCAAAAAACTCCAGCTTTACTTCGTAGCATACCGCCTACTCCAAGGTTATCTCTGACTAACATATAAAGCTATGTCAAACCCAGAGCTGTTGGACATGCTACACCTAAAGAAATACCAATCCCTCTGAGCTACACGCTCTAGGGACCTAAACCTTGTCACCACAATAAACAGGACATGCTGGAGGGATAGATTCCTGTCCCAGAGACTTCCCATACTCTGGAACAGGCTACCTGTCTATGTCAAGCAAAGTTTTTCATTAGCACTCTTCAAGAAAAATCTTGATGAGTGGATGGGAATAGGAAATACATCCCGGGGGTCACTTCTGTGTCTCTGCTCAACAGTGGCACAGGAAAATAACTTTCTTGGGTAGTGTAAGCCAGGGAATCTTGTTGGTTAGGCTTACATAGGCCCTTAGGCCAATAGCCTAGTACCTACCTATGAACCTATGAACCTATAATATGTGTATTGACAGATATATTGGAAAAACAACAGCTGTCTTCATAGTGGTCATGGCATAGTGGTTAAGTGCTGTGACTATAGTGTACAGGATTCTGGGTTCAAGACCTGCAAGGGCTGTTCATTTTGTTGCTGGGCAGAACAAGGGCTGTCAGATACAGAGTGGTTAAGGCAGTTTTGAGCAGCTTTAAGTGGGTTTGCGTGGGTTTCTGCAAAGGTTAGCGGTGCTAAGCTACTGGTAAACATACGGGCACTTACACAGTGTAGGCTTCACTTAACAGTGTGCAAATCAGCTTAGCTGTTATATTGGAGCAATGTTTATACCTGCTAAGCATGGCCTAGCCCTGTTAACCAGTTCTTACCTCCCATTCGTTAACATAGCAGGGTAATAACATCTGTAATAAGTGTAGGTACACAGCTATGACCACCTGCAGTGGCGCACCCCAGTACTGACACATGTGTACATGTGCATTACTGAGGATAGCAGTGTCTGTGTGTTAGCACACCTGTACTTGGGAATTCCATGAGGGCCTTCACAACCGCCACAACATCCATTGCCATAGTCAGTTGTGGCTGCTGCTATATGAGACATTACATGTAGCCTGTTATGCTCCTCTCCTAGTGGCTACATGAGCCTTGCAGTACCAGCACAACAGTGTTGTACAAATGGGTCAGTAGGCATGGGATACCCATTGAGTTCTGGCAAGTGTGTGTATGTGTGCATGTCTATATATCTGAAGGGTACAGCATTCCGAGGCCATATACTCCTATTACAATACCCATTGCCACACAGTAGTATAGATAGTGTTGTTGCTGCCCATAGGTGAGGCATGACAATGCAACACCCTACTATGCCTGTGGCATGTGCATTAGATGCATATCCCTGTAGTACCACTGTTGGGCTATACAATGGGTTGTATCACAGTTGTGGGCAATGTGTGATGGTGGGTATGTCAGCGTATCACCATGGGTTTCAGGAAGTACAATATCCACTGGGGGATATGGGAGCTGTGCACACTGTCATTATACCAAGGTACACCCGGTATATGTCCCATATACCACGTTATGGTTACCACTGTCACCATCAACCATACTGGTAACTGATACCACAATCCAGCCCAGTTATGCATGTGCTGTGTGCACTCTCCCTGTAACACATTGGACACATGGTCAAGTTAGTTTGCAGCGATAGGCCCACATCTCTCTGATGTATGTCTGCCTGTTATGTGTCTGTTAATGTGTATATGAAAGTATGTCACACTATGTATTGTCCATATAACCCTTTACATCCCCCATTAGCATATCTACATGTCTGGGGATGTTCTGCATGTAACATGTAACCTGGAACACACCTCACCCTAAATGCTGTATGGTGTGTACAATGAAAGCCACACACTTCAGTAGCACTACATACCTAGGTAGGGGTCTAGTCCCAGTGTTGCCAAGTAAGAGTGTGCATATATGTGGATGGGTCTACATCAGGTTGCAGATTATACATGTCCCAGTGGGTCACCTGTCCATGTGGCACAGGCAATAACTGTTATACAAACCTGTGGCATATGTTCAACTGTATCCCAGATATGTCACAGCTATGTTGTCACCACAGTGTCATACCCCGTTGTGGAATATGATTGCAGACCATCCTCCTGCTGACATATGTACACCTACAACACAAATGGAAAACATTATGGAGACCACAATCCACTAGTGTTACTAACAGCTATAATGCATCATTGCTGGATGGCTTCACTACGTGACATGTATGCATTAAACTTTACTCCTGACAACATGTTACACTGCAGTATTTTGGTGCACTGTAGTACAGTCACCATGTGCATCAGACCCATATTAGCCTGTCCCTGCATCAATGTTATGGATGACAGGAATGTGGCACAGATATCATCATATGCATAGGGTGTGTTGTTGGTTTGCAAGAGGCTGAGGGTGGGCCATACATTTGATACCATGTGTGTGGGTGAGGGGTGTAATGAGGTGAACTGGGCATGGTGATGTGGTGTGTGTAGGTATGGGGTTGCCCTAGGTGTGTTTGTATAGTGTGTGGGTATGCATGTACACAGTTCTGCCATGTGGCTGCCCTACACAGGTGTTTATGGACAGCTGCAGACCATACCTGACAGGGTGTGCAGTTCACTGCCTCTGGTCATGGACACGTGGACTGTGCCTGCCAGGGGTTCCATAGGCATGTCCAGATACAGGCCTCGATGTCCTACCCTCCCCTGATGATGACAGGTGTCCACTGAAACCAGGTCCCTCCTGGGACCGGCCAGGAGCACATACTCATGGCCTGTTGTGGTGTGGTGTGGAAGGCATCTCCCCACAGTGCTGGGGCTGGTACTGCCACTATGGGAGCTCCTTAGTATCCTAGGATGTCCACATTGACTGCCAGCTGTTGATGTTGCTGCCCTGTGTCCACCTGGCCATCTCCACACTCCCACCACACGTTCAAGCATGGACATACCACGGTCGATGAAGGCCATCATCTCACCAGACCATCTATCCATGAGCTCGGTATAAACACGGATGGCACCAGACAGTTCACGGAAGTTGTCGCTTGCAGATGTGAGAGCAGCCCTGTGCAGCCTCAGGCCCTGTCTGGTGTAATGTTCCATACGTGCCTGTGCTACCATGACAGCCTGAAACATGTGCCTGGTGGTAGCAATTGTGGTGCGTCTGCCAGGAGCATGATGACCAGTGGCCCTACCACTAGCACCCTGGGACATCTGCCTATGTGGTGCCCTGCCAGACATCTGGCTATGCCTGTTGTGACCAGACACAGTAGTTATGGTTACCACACTCTCCTGTACACTGCCACCAAATGCCAGCTATCCCTCCGCTATGGCCACTGGTGATGGGGTATGTATAGGCATTGACACTGTGTGCAGGGTTGGGGTGGCTAAAAAGGGGATGTCAAATGATGGCGCTGTTTCAGCCCCTGACAATCTCTCCTGTGCCTCAACAGTACTATCATCATCTTCGGTGTCTGTATGGACACCAACATCAGACTGCATGCAGGAGAGACCCTGACCCACCTCGCCACCTGTGGGGGAAAACAAGAAATGCACTTTAAGACCTGTACAGCATTGCATAACAGTGCACACATACACACACACACACACACACACACACACACACACACACACACACACACACACACACACACACCACCTTAATACCTACCTGTCCTGCATCACACTTGGTAACATACACTCATTAATACCACTCATTAACGTATCAGACCTCTAAATGCCTAGACAAGTGATCACAACACAGGACTCCATTACCTCCCTGACCTGAGTGGAGTGGTTTTACATGGCCTCATTGCTGCCATTCAGTGTTCACCCTGTGTATGTCCGGACTTCATGGCCCCTATATGTGAGGGGCTACTATGTTCACTCCATAATATCATGCACTGGCGTGTCATGTGTAAGTATTGCTCAGTACATGCCAGATATGCTGCTCAATCAACCTATCATGTGACAACTGTAATATATGGATACACTCCCTGGTGTTGTCTAGTAATTCCCCAATGCATCTGGTGTGCTGCATATGTGGGTTGTCAGTCACATCTCTGCTGAAAGTGATATTAATGGTATACTTGGTGTCTAACTTCCCTCCCAATGCATGTTCCATGCTACAGACCTTATTATACTATCAGCTGTCCTGTGATTACATACATGACAAATATTCCTGGTGTGTCATGTGTCAGTCTATGTCCATGCACTGCACAATCCCAAAAGGAAGTACTGCTGTATGAACAACCCCACAATCCCACATGCGCATACATGGACACCCACACAAACACTCACACATGCACACATGCATTCTACATGCATCACCCTCCCTCCACTTCATCAGAGTGACCCTACAGACAAAATAACCACCCACCGAGACATACACACACACACGCACACACACACACACACACACACACACACACACACACACACGCATATACAGGTGAGGTTGCACAATGATAGTACACACAGTCCTCCTATTACCCATCTGTCAACATGCATAACATCTGGTACACAACAGCATACAGTGCAGCTATAGTCAATCCATGCTAGCAACAGTATACATATGTGTGATGCATGTGCTGTGTTAGCAGGTGATGCCCCTTCCCCTGGATCCCTCTGCACCCATGTACACAGTATTGCTGTGCAACTGTTCTGCACCCTGCCATGTACTGTGCACCAAACCTCACAGGTGAACAATCCATTGCTGAATGTGTAGTACTGTGTCAGTTTTGTCAGCTCTAATGCTCACAGCCCCTATGTTTTTCAGCAACACATACCTGAGATGATATGTGGACAGATGTCATTTGTGAATGCCTGATGTCTGGTTTACAGATCTCAACATCAGAGAACCATGTATGACCGATCCGATACTATTACACTGACAACTATCAGAGCATACCATGGCTATGGGGAGTGTACACACCCTTATTGATATGACGCACCCTTCCTTCATCTGCAATGGGACCACATCACCGCATATGTTAACAGTACATGAGCCCGATATGTGACATATGTCCTGTACATTCACATGCAGTGTCTACGGAATGTGTTAGGTGTGCGGATGCTGACTGAGATGCATACACTCCGTGTGTGCATATGTGTGCACACCCATATCATGACAGTTTGTTGCACCTATTTTTATGTGTACTACAGCAGTCACTACTCCTGGCAGGGCTATACTAGCATGGGCCATCTGCCTTTGCCAGTGTATGTTCAGTCTGTCCTACACATGTCCCCCAAATCTGCATGATTGCAAGGTCTACTCATGTGCACATCTGTTGGTGTCACACACTGCCGTCACTATTGCTGTGGAAATAGGGTTCCATCTGCCACAGTTCCTGAACCTGACTGTGTGCAGATAGACTCATTCTTAGCATCTTTAGGATTCCTGCTGCAGTGCACTGGTGTGTCATGCTGACACCCCATCCCCACATTCAGCCTTTTTGCAGATGTTTGACAAGTAAGACCTACACATGTGTCAGTTTACAGTGTCCCATACAATGCACACCACATGTTGCAGCCTAGTCCCAGCTGATAATGTGGACCACAGTAATACGTTATGCCATAGTGTAACTCTATAACAGTTGCCACTGTACTTCTGGTATATACACTGTTGTTGCACTGTAAACGGGTGATGTTTCGCACATGTCCCTACTGTAGGCCATGTCTCCCACCATTATGTTACTCCCTGTGGACACATTCCACAATGACAGGATGTTAGTTGTCTTACAGGTGTCTGACATACCCTGCCAATAACCCATCGTGGTCACCACAGTGATGCCATGCATTTAACAGCAACAATACATGCACATGTACAGCATGCATTCTGGGTAGGTGTGTTAGATGTGTGCATGGAATATACCATAGCCATTACATGCCCGGTGTATTGGTAAGCATCAACATAAACTATACTCACCAGCTACAGGCAGCTGCCTTGGTGGTATACCGGTGGGACCTACATAAGAGAGTGAGAGATGCGAAGTCAATGGCCACACCTGTGGCATTGTTACAGGGTGGGTGCAGCATTACAATACATCAACAGCACATGTCCACAATACTACCATGTATGCACATCTGTTTATCACTACTATGCAGCAATCAACTATATCTATGTCATGTCAGATATGCATGTTCTACCTGTACAGATGCATGTGCAATAGTGGTCTACTGATGTGCCCTGTGGCCTTACCTGCATGCTCCTCAGCTTGTGTGTGGGTAGCACCCACCTCCACAATGGTGTCTGGAAGTTGTTGGTTATGTGGACAGGCAGGTGCCACAAGGCTGGCAAGGAGCTCCTCAACACATGTCAGGGGGATGGATGGCATGGCCCCTTGTTGCAAGGTGATCCCCCCAGACTGCAGCAGCACACCGACAGGTATTGTGAAGCAGATAAGAACAATGATGCCAGACCTGCTCATAACTGCGGTTGGCAGTCCGACATCATTGAACCTGTGGACTAGGTTGTTCCACAGGGTGGTCCACTCCTGCTGCTCATGGGTGGCCTGGCCAAACAGGACAGGATAGTGCTGGATTAGGTGGTTTATTACTATTTTATTCTCAGCAGCTGAGTAAGCTGGGAGCTGTCCATGTGACATCTTACCTGAAAGACATAAAGATGGAAACAGGTCTGAGCAACTCATACAGCAAAGTTGCCACAGTTATTAACACACATCTCTGATACCTCCCCCACCATATCAGCAACAACAAACTGTACACACAACTCAATAGGTATGGTTACAGCTTACCTATCAGTGGGACAGATATTGTATAGTACCACACTTTGTGCTATGTGTTTGTAGCCATGTTCCCTGTGTGGACACTATCATTGCTGGCCGGTTACAGACTATTCACCTGCATGCCATTGTCAAGGCCACTATGGTTCCATATATGCCTGTGGTACATTCTGTGTTATTGGGGATATCTATGCATGCTGTTGGACATGTTCCAGGATTGTGTAGACTATTACTACCCACATATGTTCTATAACAGTGACACAATAGCATGTTTAGGGAATATTTGCCAGCAGAACCACCTCTCCAAACTCATCTGCCCATGTTACCAGGCCACATCACATATGGAACCCACCCTGGGGCCTCCTCATGTACTGGTCCAGCACTACCTTCAGGTGGTACCAACTCAGGGGATGTTGTCCCCCCCTGGGGCACACACAGACATGATCTTGTCCCCTGAAGTCACATTCAGGGTCTCCTCCATAGCGGGCTCCACAGACACATGTAGGATGTGCTACATCACCTTGAGGCACCCAGTACACATTCACAGGGTCCACATGCTCCTCCTGAACAGCCTCCAGGCCAGGCACTTTCGGGACATGGACTGCTGTTATCAGTAGCAGTGGGTGGGTGTCTTGTTCTCATTGTGTCCATATTGGGGCCTATGGGGCTTCCACATCACAGACCACACACACCATCCAGGGTGTTTATCCACCACATGTGTCACATACCACCCCTGTAGGCTGTCCTCTATATCTACCAACCTGGACCACCTCCACAACTATACCTGCCATACTTCCCCGTATTCACATTCCCTACCTCACAGACAAGGGCAATGTGGTCCCAACAAGGGGTTCACATGTGACATGCCTGTCCATGTTGCACACATTGACAGCTGTATATATCTGTGTGTATTGCTATGTGTGCTGTTCCCTCGCACATAGCATGCAGCACCATGGTGGTAATATAGGGGACATGTATTTACATACATACATGTGTGTGTGTGTTTGTATATATGTACACATGTGCATATAGGTATATATCTATATATGTGTAGATATATATAATGTATATGTGTGTTTATATATATGTCTACATATGGGTATCTGTATATTTGTGGACATACATGTAGATATATATATATACATATATATATATATATATATATATATATATATATATTTATACACACACACTCACACACACACACACACACACACACACACACACACACACACACACACACACACACACACACATATATATATATATATATATATATATATATATATATGTATGTGTGTGTGTGTGTGTGTGTGTGTGTGTGTGTGTGTGTGTGTGTGTGTGTGTGTGTACATAGACATACCTATATATGGGGTACATTCAGCCATCAGGTCCACAATCTCACAACACCTTCCTGCACAGTTGCACTGTTCTGCCTTGCTACAACACAGACAGGTGCCATATAGGGACACAGCCTAACATTAGGGGGGTATATGTAGGGCCAAATTGCAGATAACTCTATTACATACCTATGGCATTCCAGCATGCTACAATACAGGTTAACCTGAGTATTCTGCAAGTGGTGGGCTGTGGAACCCACATGTCCATCATTATGGCATTACTTCCACCACCAGCTATTGGCCACAGTGATATGCATGCTTCCCATTGCACAACAGACACTGTGATGGCTTACTTCTTATCAGTCAGTGCTGCTCTGCACCTTTGACGGGTATGGCCCACTACCCACAGGGACAGACTCTATTGCCCTTAGCAGTTGTTCAGCTGAACATCATTACAACAACAACACCTGATGGCACATATAAATCATTCAACATCATCTATCCCATTATTATGGACCAGTTACTAATGTCGAGTACATGCATATATACTTCACATACCTGTTGTGGGAATGATGTCTCTTCTGGACAGTTTGCTGGATGGATTTTTTTTTTTGCCTTTCACTCTCTCTCTCTCTCTTGGTCTCTGTCCAGTCAATGGATTGAGCTCTTTGAATAGATTGCAGCATGGATTTTGTAGGTGATTCACATGATCAGGTGAAGGCCTCTGCACGAATCAGTGTCCTCCACTTGCTACCTGCATGCAGCATGCTGTGTAGTACTTCCAATTACCACTGTCATGGCAACCCACTACTATAAATCCCTACATCATGTGGGCGTGGTCCCTTTACCTTTCTTGTATGGTGGACATCCTTCCCGTGTGTGAGCAGCAGTGTTACAGACAGCAGGTAGTAATACCTCTTACAAGAGAACTTGCACACTCAGGCCAGCTACATATTTGTATGAGGTTCCAGAACTACAGACAGAGTTGGAGTAGTGTTGCTGTATGCATTGTATAGCACCAGTGTTACAGGGTTTGTGTGTACATACTAGTTTAACATGGAATGCAGTCTGTCTGTATAGCTCTTTACTGTGGGCCTATCCACTTGATAGCCAGAGGTGTGTCTATTATGTTTTGTCTGTCCACCATACAGGTCTTGTGTCGGATATATCATTGGCAGTGTGTGTGTTGAGTGCTATCATTACATGGCTACATCCATTTCTGTTTCTAACTTCATATTCCTAAGGGTATGTTGCAGACTATCTTGTAACACCAGCGACTTGCTTAGTGTATGACGACAGTATTTCACATATGTGCTTGTGTTACAGCCCCTGTCCTCCACCTACATACCAGGCTTTGTCCATATGACATGCTGTCAGAGGTTGTTATGTAGTGAGCTGTGAGTATGTCATGCTGCCATTCCTGTCATCAGTCCACTACTGTTGTAGTCCCCCACACATATTGTGGGGTTGGGCCCATATATTTGTGGGCTTCATCTACACAATACATGTGTGCCCTTATGCACTCCAGAGGCCTGTGTATATCTGATGAGTTTTAACACTTGTTTGGTGTTTTGTTATATATATAACAATGGTATATGGCCCTTTATGTCAGTCTATGGGGGGATGCACCATAACTAACCTAGGCTGTTACAACATGTGTGGGTATCACGGGTAAGCTGCCTTAAGGTATTTGGATGTACATTTGGATGTACATTACCATACAATTCACCTTGGATAAATGCAGGCCTACATGTTCCTGCCATACAGACTGTTCTGTCTGTCAGTGTGATCGTGATAGTGTCAGTAATGCCTTGTTATGTAACATATACATCCCATTGTGTCAACTGAGGTCTTTATCCCCTAGGGATTGTGCACAGAGTGTAGATAGAGGCTGCTGGACTAATCATCTGCATTATTTACTGTTGACTGATTGTTATCCTGTGGCCCAGTCTGTCTTTACTATTGTACTATTTGAAGTCCTCGGCCTGGACAGCAACATATGTAAACCTTTCCAGAATACTGTATTAATATAACTGTTTCACAGTTGCATTAGCCTGTTTATATGTATGTCAGAGTCTAAACAGCTATATGACATAGCATACACAACTATATAAAAACCTGTGTGTGGTGTTATATCCTTTGACCTTTCTGTGGGTATATATTGCAGGCAACAATTGTAATTTGTATGGGTGGCTCATACAGTGTCCAGTTGGTAAGGTGAAAACTGTAGGCATAGTGGCTGTTCCATATTGTGTGCACCTTCTACATATGTATCTTCCTATACATATCTCTGTGTGTGGATGTGTAACTACATATGTATGTATATATATATATATATATATATATATATATATATATATGTGTGTGTGTGTGTGTGTGTGTGTATCTGCATATATGTGTCTGTGTATATGTATCTTAGGAATGTTGATTGCTTCCACATTGTACATTCCCTATGGTAGCCAGACTGTACTGCATATGTTACTGATACCAGCCTGACATCATACAGGTGGAATGGAGTACTGTTAACATCTTGTGCCCATGTTTTGTCAGGTCCTGGTTATGGGATTTGCAACAGTTGGTATTGTATTGCAGGGCAGACATGTTTAGCTGTGGGGAGGGGGGTCTATACGTACAAGATGTATGCTGTTTGAGACCCCTCACCCCCATTAATGGTGCATGTGGACATATATTCTTTTATGTTCTCTTTTATATCTATAGATATATGTGTGTATATACATATATAGATATATATTTATGCTTACATACATATATTGGTGTATATATATATATATATATATATATATATATATATATATATATATATACACGTATAGACACATAGATGTAGACATATATATCTATAGATGAATGCATATGTATGTATATATATATATATATATATATATATATATATATATATATGTGTGTGTGTTTGTATATGTATGCATATCTATATTTACATATATAGATATGATATATCTATTTAGATATAAATATATACATACACACACACACACACACACACACACACACACACACACACACACACACACACACACACACACACATACATCTACATGTTTAAATATATTTCCTGTACTGTTGAATGACTGGGCTGGATGATGTGTGTGTGAAAACATCAGGATCATGTATATCTGACATGGCTTAGTGGTAAATCACTTTGGCTATGGTGTGCATGGTCCTGGGTTTGAGCCTTGCAAAGGCTGTTTATTTTGTTGCTGGGCAGAACAAGGGCCATTGGATACAGAGTGATTAAGGCACTTTTAAGCAGTTGTAAGTGGGTTTTTGTGGGTTTGCGCTGAGGTAAGCACTGCTAACTTCTGCGCGAGTTTCTTTAAAAGAAAAGAAAAAAGGGTTGATAGGAAAGTGGTGAAAAAGGGGCACAAAGAGGGGAAAACACTAGGGAAAATAGCTAGGGATGTGCAGGAAGGGTGTAGAACAGGTCCATAGCTGCCCATTACCTGTACAGCAACAGCTGCACATATATACCGAATTTGGAGGTAGATTTGGACACTCAAACCCCTGAGAGAGGGGTGAGGGCAACAATAATATGTTGTGATGCTAATTAGACCAGATTATATGTATCCAGTAGAGACTTGTGCGAAATGGACAGCTATGTATGGGGCGAGATTTTTTTTGGGAACAGATTGCCCTTTTTTTTCAGGTGAGAGTGGGATGTTAGGGAGGGATAGTAGGTATATTTGGGGCGGTAGGTTGGATAGGTTAACAGACAAGACAAACAAGACGCATACAGGGGTGGTATATGACACATGTGGGGGGTAAACACCTTGATGGGGAGGGGTGTTGGGAAATCAGAAGCCCATGAGCCCCCTAGTGGAAACAGTGAGACTGAGATCCCCACCCATGGGCAGTCACCACTGCACCTTCACTTTCCCAAGGGTGTCTGTTCTGGGATCTGAGTCAGAGAGCCAGGATGACCCTCTAGTTGTGACACATGGCCCTTGAGCTGGCATAGCAGATCTCCAAACTGCTGATTGAGCTTGCTTCGCTTCATGACCCAGACCTGGTGATGGGTGACAGGTTCCTGTCTATGCCCACTCCCAGGGGGGATGAGCCCCTTCCCCTGAGGTGGTTCCACCCAAAGGTGATGCAGGACCAACAGATGAGGAGGTCCCAGGTTGGGCCTCAGACGTGCTAGTGCCTGGTGCCATGGCCAGCTGAGGTGGGACAGGTGGATCCGCTGGGACCCACCTTCCCATACATGCTATGGTGTTTATGTTTTATCAACATATGTGGGTTAGTAGTAGTCAACACATTCCAGGATTAGGTATAACAGCATGCATAGATATTCCCATCAACTCAGACACCAGATATGGAACAGTTGCATAGCAAATAGAAAGCATGCATATATGGGACCACAGTGGTAATAAATACAGCATGCTGTACATTGATGGCACCATGCCACCAATGTGGGAGTATTTCAACATAGCACATGCATAGAAACAGATTTAAATAATTATCAAACAATAGGACATATGTCCCAACATTACAGTGAAGTCATCACGTACCAATTGAGTTGTGTATTTAGTTTATTGTTGCAGATATGGTGGGGGGAGAGAAAGATGTCAATTAACAACTAGTATATTCCTTGCATTACTTTCCTAGTCAGTGCTGTTGTCTGTACCTTACAAGTATTACTACACTACCCTATTGCCTTAGTTTGGACAGTGATATGGCTGTCAACAACTATATACATGAACTGGTTTTACCTGCACTATACACCTCTTACCTGGTATACCTGTGGAGGAATTGTTTGTTAACACTAACTAAATGTTTCTACACATACTCCCAGATTCCAGGTTGATGTTATGCACATACCTGTCCATCTCTTTTTGCACAGACTCTGGCCATGTCTTGACCACATGCAGGTGAACTGGGACATATGTACACTATTGCCCTCTTCAAACCTTAGTGACTTACAACACTCTTATACAGGATTTCCTAGACAGTTAAATTATATAGCACAGTGTGGATGACACACACGCACACGCACGCACACACACACACACACACACACACACACACACACACACACACACACACACACACACACATACACACACACACACACACACACACACACACACACACACACACACACACACACACACACACACACACACACACACACACACACACACACACACACACACACACACACACACACACACACACACACTCTTGCTCTACTATCTATCTAGTAGTGTATACTATAGTTCTAAGTACTTATCGCATGAACCACAGAAGTTATGTGCTTTGAGAGTGTCTGCCAGTGCTGTTAAGGTGGATGACATCAGCAGACCCTGTAAAGGAGGCCAATGAGAGGGTTTGACAGGTAGGGCCTTAAAATGTATAACCATTGCACACAATTAGTTGTGACAGATACACTGCTGCAAGGGGATATACTTTCACACACTCACAGAGTTGCCCTTTTGAAGATTAGAACCCCTACCTACCTATCTAGTAGTATATACTACAGTTCTAAGAATTATTGTATGCGTCACAGAGCTTATGTGCTTTGGGAGTGTCTGCCAGTGGTGTTAAGGTGGATGACATCAGCAAGCCCTGTAAAGGAGGCCAACAGGGGGTTGATAGTTAGGCACAGGGCCTTATAATGTACAACCATTGCGCACAATCAGGTGTGACAGACACACTGCTGCAAGGGGATATACTTGCACACACTCACAGAGTTGCCTTTTTGAAGATTAGAACCCCTTCCTATGTAGTAGTATATAACTAAGTTTTAAGAACTTATCGTATGCGTCACAAAGCTTATGTGATTTGCGAGTGTTTGCCAGTGCTGTTAAGGTGGATGACATCAGCAGGCCCTGTAAAGGAGGCCAGTGGGGAGGTTGAAAGGTAGGCACAGGGCCTTAAAATGTATAACCATTTCACACACATAGGCATGACAGAGACACTGCTGTAAAGGGATATATTTACACACACGCTCACAGAATTGTCCTTTTAGAGATTAGGACCCCTACCTATCTAGTAGTATATACTATAACACTACGTACTTATCACATGCACCATGGAGTTTATGTGTCTTTAGAATATCTGCCAGTGCTGTTAAGGTGGCTGACATCAGCAGTTGTTGACAGGTAGGCCACTGTTGTAGAGGACACTAGACACAGGGATATATATATATATATATATATATATATATATATATATATATATATATATATATATATATATATATATATATGCCACATACTGATAGAAAAGGCTTTAGGCAGATGAGGTATCAGACATTGGCTGACATTAGCTAAGTGTAGGAGCCTGCCCAGTGTGACTGTCAGTACTTACAAGGTGACTCCAGGCCAGACCAACTTTTACTCCAGTCCAGGATTTTGTGTGCTACAGCCAATTGGCTGCTGCACCTGATTTAACAGTCCAGCACCTCCCTGATTTATGTCCAATAGATTCCCCGGCTGTGTGCTGAACATAATATATGACTCATACCTAGGGTATATACAGTTTGTAATAGACTGTACAGGGTTTTGCTGATATTCTGGTACATCAGAGGCAAATCATTATAGATTGCCATTAGCAACTGCTGACAGACATTTGAGTTACTGACTCCATACACAGCAGAAAATCTATGCTACTGCATGAATTGTTATTCTCTGCACTTTCTACATTTGTCTAGCCACTAGTTAATACTTCTCCTTATATGTGGGCCTTTGTTTCACTTCTGTTCATAGCTTTGTCCATATTTCATGCTCTAAGTAGTTGTAGGTATGTTGTGACTGGGGTACATGATGTTCATAGGTTCATAGATTCATAGGTTGGTACTAGGCTATAGGCCCTAGGGCCTATACAAGCGTAGCCATAACAGTTCCCTGGCTATTTCTTCCCACACTATTTACTTTCCTAGACCCCTGTCTATCAGGGTGACTGACATGATCCCCAGGGTGAATTTCCTTTCTCCCATCCAAGCATCAAGGTTCCTTTTGAAGAAGGCCAAAGAGGCACTCTGCTTGACATGTATGGGCAGTCTAATACAGAGTCTGGGGAGTCTCTGGTTCAGGAACCTATCCCTCCAGCATGTTTTGTTTATTGTGATGACAAGATGTAGATCCCTGGAGCGTGTGGCTCTGAGGGATTGGGATTTCTTTAAGTGTAGCATGTCCAACAGCTGTGGGTTTGACATGGCCTTGTATATTAAGCAGAGATCGCCTCAGAGTAGACGATATGCCACAGAGTATAGCTGGAGTTTTCTAAGGCGGTCAGCATAGGGCATCTGCTTTAGGCCTGTAATTCTTTTAGTGAGGCATTTCTGCAGCCTTGTGACCTGAAAGGCCAAGGAGTACAATGGTTAAGGTGTATGCCTTTCAACCACAAGGTGCAAGGTTTGATTCTCACCACTGGAAAGAGCTTTACAAAAATTGTTGCAGATGTTTTGAGAGGTACATACCAAATGGGGTGTTGTATTTTGTAATGGGTCTAATGAGGGATGATTACAGTGGAACAATGACCTCCTTTTTTCTGGATGAAAAGCCCTTAGTGATGAGGTGTGCCACATAAAAAGATTTCCTGACTGTTGTGGCAATGTGGTTATTGAAGGTGAGACCACTGTCCATCTGTGTCCCTAAGTCTCTTGTCACACTTTCGGTGTTTAGTGTACTGCGACCTATGTGATAATTCATGGGTACATGTTTTTTCCCAAAGGGGATAACTATACATTTCTTGGCATTGAGTTTGAGCCCATGGCTCTGGCACCAAGCATCTGTTTCTGTAAGGCCCTTTTGTAGAGTATCCACATCAGTTGGGGATTCAATAATGGCTCCCAGTTTGCAGTCATCTGTGAACTTTGTTAGCCAGAGTCCCTTAGTGTTGGCCTGTACTTCAGAGAAGCAGATGCCACAACACAAACAGGGTTATAGACTTCACACCTCTGACTGTGCATGTTTTGTAGAATGTCTAGCATTCTGCCTCAGATGTCTGCTCTGCTCCTCAGAGAGTTGTGTTTTTTGGTAATATACTACTACATGGTGCCCAATGAATTGCTGTAAGTAATGACACAGTTACATGATGGCCTTTGCATCCTGCTGCAACTCTGACTTGTTACAACCTTACAACCTGCTGTTTTACTAGCTGCCTTCTAGGTTACTCAAAGCATGTGTAATGTCCATAGCTGTGGCCCCCTATCTGTCACTTTGTCCAGTTTTCTTGCAGTAACAGATAGTGACATATTAACAGTCTGTAGGACTCTTACCATAGCAGTACCTCACATGCAAAATTATAGGTGCAGCCAGCTGTGAACCACGAACGCCATCAACCATGCTAATGTACTTAGCCCACTAAGCCACATCAGCCGCCAAACATTGCAGTTAAATTCCTGACACTATCAACAGCAGACAGACAAATACTTTGACCCCTGCATATTGTAGAAATAGCACATGTCACCAGGTTGTCTGAGACAGCCCTGGGATTGTGTGGTCTGCTTTTTTAACTTTGCAAACATACTGTTACTGCATTTGTATGAGAACACAGCTGTGCTGGGGGTAGGGGGATTTAGCATTGACAGTCATGTGTCTGCCCTATGACCCTGCTATTTATCATTTACCTTGCATACTGCAGTGGGATTTGTTGCCTTGTGGCCTACTGCATATTATGGGGCAGCCAGTATTGGACAGAAAGTTCCTGTTGTCCCACATAGCTGTTAGTTCTCTGCAGGTGGCCCAGCATCCCAATCTATTCCCTTGCATACATGCAGCAGGTCCATACATATACTACCATACTCTAGTACCCCATACATTTGTTGTACAAGATAGTGACTTACCTTGTAAATATGGCAGCTGGTGTAACAATTCTTCAGGGCTGACTCTGTCGATGCATGCAGTACGCAGCCAATATATGGTAAGGTACAGGTTGTGTAGTGTGGCTGGCATTCTTTTTACTATGTATGTGAGTCGGAGTGAGGTGTCAATTCCTAGGACCTTATGCTGTCAGTGCATGTACTATGCATTGCCTCTTTGCCAAGGCCGGGACATACTGGGCATGCCTACGTCTGCCTACAGGGATAGGCTCAGGGTGTTCCTCCTTTGAGTCCCCCTGTGCGTGTTGCTGGGGGACCTATGCACTGCTGGGGGGGCTGTGTGTCCTTTCCCTGTGATGATTCTGCTGCAGCTGTTTCCACAGGATCATATTGTGTAGCATGGCACATACTGTGAACATCTGTGCACATCTAGCTGGAGAGTACTGCAGGGCTCCACCAGATATATTGAGGCAGTGTAACCGTGACTTGAGCAGCCTAAACACATGCTTTATGATGTTCCTAGTTTGTGCATGTGCCTCATTATGACATTCTTTGGTAGCTGTGTGTGCATTTCTGATGGGTGTCATCATCCAGAGTTCCAGTGCGTAGCCAGCATACCCCAGTGTATAGGATGCCCCCCCGGCGAACAGCTGGTACAGCTGTGATGTGTGCCAGATATGGGAATTGTGATAACTGCCAGGGCTGCCAGCACACACACTCATGATAATGCCCTGGGCATTACACATGACCTGGCAGTTGATGTAGGGATACCCCTTGCAGTTGACATAGATACTACCCTCCTCACCAGGCGGTGTGTGATGTGTACATGAGTGCAGTCTGTGGCACCCAGTACCTCAGGGTAGTGTGCTACATGATAGAAGAGAGACACACACACTGCTGGCCTCTCTTCAGGGGTGTGAGGTAAATAAATATGCTCACTGGTATGTGTTTGCATGGCAGCCAGGAACTGGTGGAGTATCCTGGATGCAGATGCCTGTAAGACACCCATAATGCCACCAGTTGGTCTTCGGAAAGTAAGTGTAGCTAGTATTGTAAGGGCTACACATACTTTTGTTTACACTGGGATGGGTTCCTCTCTGTTGGCTCTGGGTCTGAGTTGAGGGTGGCGAAGCTCTGTGAGTTCTTGTAGTATGTCCCTGTCCACCCTGTACTACTCTACAATCTCCATCTCATGTAGCTCCTGGAAGGTTACCCTGGGCCTGAACACTCTTCTCCTTCTCAGTCTAGGCTATTGTCAGCAACAGCCTCAGCACTGACCTCAGCCTCTAGCACATACAGATGTAGCAAAGCAGTAGCAGCCCCTAGCATTCTGTCAGTTAAAATTCCCAAGTCTGTATTTCAGTGGTGCAAAGTATGTGGGAAAAATCAGATTGTAGGGTGTATGCATACGTTATAATGGTGTGCTGCATATGCAGCCTGTGTGATTGGCTATGATGCATTTCACCTGCCAGGCATATCACTGAGGGGTTTAAATGGCCCAATGTCAGTGGAACAGGGCTTATCAGTCATTTATACATGACTGGCTTTCCCAAGCTATTTCCTTTATTTATTTTTTAAACTGCCTTGCCAGCTAAGCACTGTGGCAAGGTGTGCAAACCTGCAGCACTGGTGTAAACACTGCTCAGCAGTTTGGACACACCCCCATGCATGGGCATGCTCAGCATAGCTTAAACCAGCTAAAACATGCGTCCCACAGCTAAACAAAACTTATCAGCACTGGACACCCTACCCCTGCTTAACTGAGTGCAAACGGGCACCGCTGAGCTCCAATCCACTTAAATGTACAGTGACACACCTTGTTTTCATGTCAGCTAGCAGTTCTGTGGACACAAACAGGGTTCTGGGGCTACACAGGTTTTATCTGCGGACACAGTGGCCCATTTCTGCTATTCAGTAACCTCAGCTCATTTGCATACAAATCCCTGTACAGAACCTGGATACTTCAGTATTCCAGGACTTGCCTCCTTAGCAACCACATAAATCTACCATTGTACATACTGCATGCAGGGCTCCATAATAGATTAGTCTCACTTATGTCTTTTTTTACTTTTTGACTTTTAATTTTTTTTGTATAATGGCATGTTTGCTCACTGCAGTGCATTAAGCAAACGTAATATGGGTATTTAAAAAAACTTATATTTTATTCATTTGCATTATTGTTTGGACATACAGGGCATAGTTTTGCAAATATATGTGCCTACTGCCACATTTCTGACCTAATAATTGGGCTTTTACAGCCCATGTTCACTTTTTAAATTTCTGTACATGCAAATTTTCCATGTACATTTCTGACACTGACACAGGTTCTGCATGGATACCGCTCTGCTTCCCAGATCAGTCTACACTCTCATTTGCATGCATTTCATCTGCTTATGTGGTGATTTGTATGCCATGGACACTTCCGTGTCTGCACCCTCATGCACGCCTGTCTGCTCTGTTTACTGGATCGCACAGCTGACGGTTTCCATGTTAGATCTATGCCATTCTGCCTACATCACTATGTGTAGGCTTTACTGAATCCTTCCAAATTGTATTTAAATCATACATAAGGAATATACATTTTTATTTTTTTTATTTTACATTTGTTAACTGGGCTAGTCCAGCTGGATATATTTCCATTTTCAGTAGAGGCCCGGGGAGAAAAGCTCCAATAGTAAAACAGCAATATAGTAGCTCACAAATATGTCATGCACTATTATACAAAGAAAGGATTTTAAAATATTTAGTAATGAGTATTAATGAGAGGAAAATTACATTAATTACCTCTAATCTTACAGGATAGGGTATGTCACTTTACATTATGATATCTGTGGTAATATACAGAACATTCAAATTTACATTCATGTCATAAGTTATTTAATTTACTAGTGATAGTTTCTACTTCCAGAGTGGTATAAAAGTATTCATTGGTGAGAGGAGGCAGTATAGAAATAGCAGTAGAGAAATCAGAGAATTAGTCAGGGTTGCAATAGGGGCATAACCAGCGTACATAATTCATGTAATATACTAAGTTAAAAGTAAAAATGAGCTTTAAAACTAATAATAATTGGATCATATGTTTTATTGCTTGTTATATATTAACAGATTGATTGCTTGTTAACAGATTGACAACTTTGCAGTTTGTAATAAGAAACTTCTAGAATGGCACAAATGATTATATTTTGTGGTATTTGATTTTAAAAGTCACAGAAAGATTATATTAGATAGATTTTATTTTAAAAATATTTGAGGTTAGTTCAATTCCCTCTGATATAATATATAAATACGATAGTGGATTGTTTGCCAGAAATGAAAATATATAACAAAAGAAGGAACCAGAATAATAATTTCATGATATATAAGAGGTGGTATACCTGTTCTTTCAAACAACATAGTACATATGGATTATAATTGAAGTACAGAGTTAATGTAAATAGTAAATGGTATAAGAGATAGTATAAGCAGGAACAGAAGGAGATAGGGACAAATATACATGTATAGAACTAGTAGATTGTTGTATAAATAATTGTATACACAGTAAATAAAATAAATAATAATATGCAACTCCTTGACCTTTATAATGACAAATGTTAGATTAACATCCTGATAACCTTCTTATTGTAGTCTGAGAACCAAGAAGAGGTTATAAGAGAAGATGAGAACAGGGATAACTAATCTGGCTTGTTTCAACTGAAACAGGACCTAAGTACCTTTTTCTCTCCTTCTTAATAACATATAGAAGGGTTTCTTAAAATGATTCATATCAAGATAGGGAACATACTAAGCAGAATCATGAGCTAAGTGTAATTAGTGTTATGGGGAGGTTGAGATGTAGTTTGATTTTATCAGGAAACTAGGAATATGTTATTTCATGGTAGAATGTTTTAAGGTTATATTGTTAGACAATATTCTAATTGTTTTAAATGTTTTGTCCATAGCTGAATGTTCTTTATCATTATTTCTGAAGTATATAGTAGTTCTTTATATAAAAGTCTGATTATAAGTGTTTATCTATTAATATTAATGGACTAAATAATCAAGTAAAGAGGGGAACAGTAGTTTTACAACAAACACATTTACTCAATAAGGGTGTTAATAAATTATCATTAAATAATTATTTAATTCTGACAGGCTCTGGTTTTAGGTCTAAAAAAGAGGCACTGGTATTCTGTACAATAATTCCCTAGTTATGCCTATTGTAATGGATACTTATGCTGATAAAAACAGTATGTTAAGCATTGTTGTAATTGAATGGAATATGAAAATATATACTTTGGTAAACTCTTATTGAATTCCAGGGCTAGGAGCTAAAGATCCAAAAAAAATATATATATATATTTAGACACCTTTGCCTATTATATGAAAGGTGTGGTCAAAATGACTGGTGATTTTAACTGTATCTTATTTGATAAGAACTCCACTGCTAATATGAAACCTAGAATCATGTCTTCAGCTAAACACTTATTAAATTTTGTAAACCTTATGAACTTAAAGGATATACATGAACTAGGAAAAGTAAATTCACTTAAATGCACCCATTATTCTTATAGATATGGAACTCAAATATTAACAATTTGTTTTACAGGCAATTTGATTTCAAATATAAGAGAAGTTTCCATAGTGTCATGTCCATTGTCAGATCACAATGCCATTGTATTCAACATTATTTAAAAAAATAATGTTTTAATTCATCATAAAAGACCACCAGCATACACTGATAAAATGAAAGGATTTAAAGAGTGGTATATAAATGAGATCAAGAACTTTATAGAAATAAATAAAAATGGTGAAGTAAATGACATCCTTTGGGACTCACTAAAGGCTTACTTCAATGGTAGAATTACATGCTGGTATATGAATAAAACAAAAGAATGGGATAAAGAATTAAATACATTACAACTAAAATAAATAACATAAAGTTAGACCTAAACCCAAATGACACTATTATTCAGACTGAACTAAAATAAATTGAATACAAAATAAATTGAAATTCTAAGTCATAAAGTGTTAATAAATCTGGAAAAACTAAAACTTTAAACATATTCAGTGAACTCATCAAACTTACATAAATGTGCTATTAGATCTAAGAAAATTAATAGACTAAATCATGTTAAAAAATTACATTAAAAATAAATAAAAAAAAGGAAAACAGCTATTAAGGGTATTCTTGAGTGCTTAAGAATATTCTATGAAAATATAAATTAAAATGCAAATAACTTAGTAAATGATGAAATAGTAGATACTTTCCTAAAGGAAAATATAAGGAATAAATTAACAAATGAATAATTAAATAACATTGATAGACCATTTACTTTAAAAGAAATAAAAGCTCAAATTAAAAATTAAAAAAAATAATAAGGCTCTTGGTTTAGATGTACTTATATCTGAACTATATTAACTGTTGCCAGATAATGTAGTCTTTACACTAGGAAAAGCTTTCAGGGAAATAAAAACTTCTTCAGTGGTTCCCCCATCATGGAAATATTCCCTCATTTCACCTATTCTAAAGCAAGATAAAGATCCTACAAAATTGTTGTTCTTATAGACCTATTTCACTCCTAAATGTTGACTATAAGATGTTCATGTCTATTTTAGCAAATAGAATTAATCTAATAATAATAAAAGTAATTAACAATGATCAAACAGGTACAAGATAATATAATAAGGATACACACACTAATAGACCATGCAAATAAAAATAAAAATATAACTTTCTATCATTAGTCTTGATTTAGACAAACCCCCGGATTCACTATCCTTCCTAACTTAGTCCTGCACGGAAGCGGCCATTTAGGAGCAGAACGGCAGTGCACCATGCATAGTAATGAAGGTGCACTGCCTGAGCTCCTAAATGGACATGGAGCATGTATCTGGTCTCAGAATATACATGCCTCTGCAATCAAGAACAGCAGTGTAGGAGTAAGAATGAGCGAGACTGCTCATATGTGTTTGCATACCCCCAGCAACATCCCCCCAAGTGTACAAGAGCAATAGTTACAACATTTAAATATGAAGACTTTTGTTTTTATGAAACAGATCAAATTTAATGGTAGGTGCGTGGGTTTGCCCATCACTTAGCTATGGTTAATGCAGCTTAACTGGCACAAGAGGATAAAAAGTAAGATATATGCAAATGAAGCAGTACAGCAATAGTGTAGTGGGAAGATAATTTGCCTTACAAGTAGTCATTCCCAGTTCAAGTCCCACTCCAGTACAATCCATTTTCCATGTCAAATCACTGTATGATCAATTTATTTTGTTGCATAACCTGCAACATATATATTTGTGAACTGGAGTACTGCATTAAATGCAGATGTGAGGTGTCATTGTCATAATGCTGCAAAGTCCACAGATAATCACAAGTGCCCCATACAATATATGTTCACAGGACTCAGAGATACAAATGGAAGGTAAAATGTGTAATGAATGATAAATTCATACAGGTGCCAAATCCACTACCTGCCCAAGAACCATTAGACATCACTGTCTAAATTAGTGTGGTGGTAAGTGGGTGTAAGCACTAGTAAGCAAGAGTAAGCATAGTTACACAGTAGTAAGTGGGAGTAAGCATATCTAAGCAGTAGTAAGCGGGTTTAAGCCTGTTTGTGTGGGGGTAAGCAATGAGCACACAGGTTAAGCAATATTGAAGCTAACTCTCTGTAAGCATATTTAACCAGAGGTTAGCATTGCTTACCTTCATGCAAACCCATGCAAACCTGCTTACAATTGCTTAAAAGTGCCTTAAGCACTCTATATGCATCAGCCGCTGTTCTGGCCAGAAACAAAATAAACAGCCTTTGCAAGTCTTGAACCGAGGACCTTGTACACTATAGTTAACCACTAAGCCATCACAGCAGTACATACGGTTGAAGTATCACCAAACAGATCCTCACCATAGGAAATGCAAACTGAACATGTGAAAAGAATCTATATACAATTTTATATAGTATAACCAACTGCAGGACATAAATATGTGAACTGGAGTACTGCATTAAGCCCAGATGTGAGGTGTCAATTTAATAAAGTGTTGAAATTCCCTAATAAACACAAGGACCCCATACAGTGTACGTACACATGAATCATGGATACCAAACACATATATAACATGTAATGAATAATAAATCAATGCCACAATGTAAATATAATGCAACTTAAATATTAAATAACCCTAAGCATTGCACAGCCCAGTTTAGTAGGTGTAAGCAATGTGTAGACCAGCTAACTCAATCTGCCCATTGGTATACCCCTTTAAGCAATGCCAACCTTAGGTAAGCAGGTTCACCCATAGCTTAGCATTTTCAAAACCATCCAATCATGGCAAAGTCCAGGAAACTGGCTCTATTTAAACCCAACAGGTGGGAATACATCTCATAACTGATTGTAGCTTCACCTTGTAGGCACTATGTCTGGAATGGGAGAAGGTGTGCGCTTTCAGGTGCAGTGCTGGGGCATCCAGGAGTCCAAAGTCATGGCAGGATGCCTTGTGAAAGACCATGACATGAAACTGCTGTAGGACCAGTACCAGGGTTCTCAATATAAAGCAGAAGCCTGGGACCATCTCGCCCATGACCTCACCAGTGCCACTGGCATACCCCAAACTGGAGAGCAGGTCAGGCATCACTATGCCGACCTGAAGCGGAGAAAGGGGGATCTCTTGGATCAGTGGATCCAAGAGGCTAGGAGGACAGGGGAAGTCCCAGACGTGTGTAAGTATCAGTCCACTACCCGTTTCATAATTGCCAGCTCATGTATATTATGGATAGGTATCGCTAAATATTCCTCTTATGTCTTTCACAGTGGCAAGTAAGCAGGCTATGAACCAGGAGGCCCATGGATGTAGATTGGAGCGGTTGCGATGTGAGGTAGATTAGTAATACTCTTGCATGTACTGTCATAGGAAATCAATCTAAAAGTAGTAGTAAGTTAATTGCCTGTATAAAACCTGCATTGTCTAAGGGATGTACTTCATACACCAGAGAATATGGCAGGAAGAGTCTCATATAGGCTGTATGTAAATAAAAGCATAATAGCCTGACAATAAAGGTCTAACTGCTGGAATGCATGTGTTAACTCTGGTATCATATGGTAATGTAGATTTGTAATCACTTAATAGTACTGTTGTATTAAGCTCTGTTACCCACACTGTGCTACATAAATAAAATGTGTAGGAATGTCTGCATATGACTGGTGTAATCCCAAGAGGTCATATAGTACAACTGAGAGAGACTTAGAAAACAGTGAAAAGAGAGACAACAAAATCCAAATAGCACACTCAACTGAGATGTGAACTGTTGTATTTTTAGCCCACACAGCCATGGTTCGAATCCTAGTAGTGGTAATAGGTTGCATACAGAATCATACCCCACAACTGTACAGATATGTCCAGAATGTCCAGTAAATCGGCTCATATCTGATGCCTGTCCCCCTGGGAAATCAGTGGGATGATCCCAGACGTTTAGGCAGCAAACATGAAATACAACTGATTGTCAGAAATCTATAAGAACAAACCTGTCACTCTAGCAACTCCCCAAAATGTCATGAGAGTAATAAGCCAAGTATGTCCCATCTACACCCCCATGTTGTCAAGCTGTGACCAGAGTGTGTACAGTAAAAGAGTGTTAAATAAATTTGTTAAAGTCAGACTGTAAAATTCATCTGGCATTAAAAAATAATGACAGTCAATAACAAACAGTAATGCAGGAAAACTCAAGTATCTAAAACTCTAATACTCTAATGTACATTAGGAGGCAAAAAACCATACACAAACTTGTACAGAATTTTGTCTGATTTTATTGGTGCAACATATGGTATTTTATACACTCTACTATCAGCTTTTGCCCACCTCACTGACGTGGTCAGTGACAGGGTCTTTACATCATAGTAACTTATGAAAAAGTGCTGAGATGGTGTTTTTCAAAAATCTTTTTCCCATGAGAATATTACAGCCTTGCAAGCACCTGGTCAGTCACAATGTCCTTCCGAGGATGTAGCCAATTCAAGGCTCTTAGATTAGTTCGAATACAATGGGTGCATGTCTTCTTTAATGCTTCTCTTTGTTCCTCTCTTGTTTACCAGCTGGACACTATCTCTGATAGTGCGCACAAGGCTATTCTTCTGGTGGAAGCAGGAAAAGATACACATGCAGACAGATTTATTATTTTCTAACTTTGCAAAATAATCTTTACTGACAGACATGAGCCAGGCCGCACTGAACGCTGCCAAGGCCAAATTTCTAATTATACTGCAGCTTATGCTTCAAGCAATAATATGCGAGTTTATTTCTACTATTATTCTAGTAAAACAGAATTAAATGCATTACATATCATACTATTTTTCAACCTTTGTTCCCTATATAGATTTGAGCACATTTATTCCTGTCTAAAGCACACATTTCTCTATATATCTGACCACACAACTTATATATGTTTGAATGTTTGAATACACATTTTCCTAAGCAGCATATATGTAAATATATTTTTCTAGGCAGCATGTATGTAAATATATTTTTCTAGGCAGCATGTATGTAAATATATATTTTCTAGGCAGCACATATGTGAATATATATATTTTTCTAACATTCTCCCTCCTGTTAATGCATTTCATTCTATTTGAAACATAAACAGTATCATTTCATTTCTTAGCCTTTTCCTTTCAAGGACTTTTAGCCAAGTAAGTCATTTGCTTTATATTTCAGATAGGCTTTCACTTGGTATCAACAAATTCAATTCCATGTCTTGGTACATAGTTTCAGTTACTGATATGTCAACTAAGTCTTTAACTAATTTTTTCACACAGGGTATACCGCAGCAGACACATGCTCCAATTATGAGCAGTACTACACAAATTGCTATCAGAATATTCATAAGGACCGACCCCACCCCCAAATAGATTCTGGAAAAAGTTCGTCAGTGGGTTTGGGCCTGGTTCTGCCATTGCTGACACCTGCTGTATTACCTCCAGGTGATCATTGATTTCATGTTGGTTGTCTGGAATGCGCACAGCATTCTTCTTTGATAAGCGCACATACCACCTCTCGCTAGGGTGAAGTCGAGAGCCATTCGGTTCTGTAATACGACTGTTCTCATTGCATTCATTTCATCAGTCACAAGTTCAAGAGCGGAAAAAGTCGCATTGCTCATTACTTGAGGAGTTTTGACAATTTCCTCAGTTCCCAAATCGATTTGACTGCTCCGTAGGCTGGGAATATCCCAGCCCAGGATATAACACTGTCACTCAAGTCCATATGAGTCAATTTTTCTTTGTCCTTCACAGCCGAATGATCCTTCCAGCTTGCTTCAATCTTACCCACTGGATTAGCAGGTTTTCTGACTGTATTCTCGGCTTGCTGAGCTATATTTCTCACATTGCGTATTTTACCCAGGGGCAATTCTGCAGTATGTCTTATGGCTGGAACCAGATAACCCAAAAAACAACTGCCGGACCAATTCTCAGGTAACCATTTATAGGCCTTTTCCCACAAACAAAATAACAGTTTTCTACTTTAGTACTGATGCGGGTTAACCCTGAATGAAACATTTTTTTTATCTATAACAGATAATTGTCTATATATTTCAGGAGTTTTTTGCACATCTCTCAATGTTGTTTTCATCAAGCTTAAATACGAACCATAGTTGTGCTACAACTAGTACCTTGGTCTACAGGTTTTATATAACATTTGTAAGACACAGTTATGTTACAGTTACTCCAACCAACCTGGAGTGTGTCATTTTTAACAAAACAAACAATTCCTTTCTGAGTAACGGGTAAATATAATGCCACTTTGTCTTGTGATCTCACAGTACCCGTGTCAAATAATAGGTTTTCCCAAGTTTCATTTATCCCCAAGGGGACAGCAGACATTAAAAGTCCTCCATATGCTGTGGGTATTGCAGTACAAACCCAGCAATTTGAAACATTCATAGTCTCTACATAGACTCGTTTCATAGCCAGGTATGTGTTGAAGTTCGGATGCCAGTCTATAGCCAGTCCATCATCACGTTTTATCAATTTCACTTCTGTAGTTATATGCAAGAAAAACCATAACAACAAAAAGGTCACTATAAACATGGTTAATAAATGTATGATCAGCAGGCCAGTGAACCAATGTCTTTGGGGTTGCTTCACATTTTTATTCACTCTGCCTCTGGCCATCCTGTATCTGTGGAATGTCAGTTAAAAAATGTTTGTCCAATTTAAATTCTTTGAGTGGTTTACAGTGCGTCAAATGAACCCAAGATGATCTCTCAGCAATTTTTACTGCAGTAGGTGTTGCCAATAGTACCTGGTACGGACCTTCCCACTTTGGACTCGCCCAGTTCTTTCTTTTGATGACTTTCAGCCAGATCCAGGACCCCGGGGTCAGCACGGCCTCCGGTTTTGCTTCTTGTTTATCTGAAAAAGAGTTCAACTGCAAAACAGTCTTATTTGTTAACAATTTCTTCATATAACTAGCTAATGAGCCATCGGCCTCCAGCTCTGCAGGCATGAGGGCCTTCCATTGTGGCACACAATATGCTCTTCCAAACACTACCTCAAAGGGTCAAGCCCCTTACATTTGGAACAGTTCTCATGCTCAGCAGTGCTAAAGGCAGACAGCAAATCCAAGTCTTTTGAGTCTCACTCATCAATTTTCTCAACTTGTTTTTCAAAATTCCATTGTACCTCTCCACCAGTCCTGCTGACTGAGGGTGATAAGCACAATGGTTTTCAAAGAAATCCCAAAAATCTCCCAAGCTGATGTATTGTCTGGTTTACGAAATGTGTTCCATTGTCACTATAGATTCTTTCCGGTATGCCAAATCTAGGAATGATTTCTTTCACTAAGGCTTTTGCTACTGTTGCTGCATCCGGATTCCTGGTTGGAAAAGCTTCTACCCATTTTGAAAACATATCTATGATCACTAAACAGTATTTTTCCTTCACATTTATTCAGTTCTATGAAATCCATACAAATAGTATGGAACGGATAGGGTGGTGTTGGAAAGCTCCTCGCTTGGTTTAAATGCTCCCTGTGCATGATGTTTGCTACAAATATGACATGTTGCACAAAATTTTTGTGTATAATTCGTAAATCCGTATGTTTGGAATGTTTTGTTAACTAACTGTACCATCCCCCCTGTTGAGACATGGCTCTGCCCATGACTCAACAAAGCTGCATATCTAAATAAATTAGATGGCAATATTGGTTTTTTCTCTTTGGAGATGTACAGTCCCTCTTCAAGGATTGCTCCTCGTTTTATCCACTTCTGTTTTTCTGCTTTTGTAGCTAATGTCTGCATTGTTTTTAACATTTCTAAATCTAGAGTATCAGAAGGTTGTAGTTCTTCATTTAAAAACACAGTTTCTAGGTCTGAGGCAGCTTGCTTTGCAGCTGCATCAGCCCGAGCATTCCCTTTTGAAATTCTATCTTGTTGCTTGGTATGGGCTGCACATTTACAGATAGCTATTCTAGTGGGTAACTGAATAGAGTCTAACAGGTTCAAAATCAATTGTGCATGATTAATCGGTTTGCCAGTAGATGTTATCATTCCCCTGTTTTTCCACTGTTGTGCAAAGACATGCACTGTAGAGAAAGCATACTGACTGTCAGTATATATGTTAACACATTTGTCTTTCGCTAGAGTGCAAGCACGGTCAAAGCTATCAATTCTGCTGCTTGAGCTGACAGGTTATGTTGCAGGGGTTGTGCTTCTATGATTTCGTTATCAGTCACTACTGCATAACCCACTAGGTTCTTTCCTGTAGGACCTCGTCTACAGGACCCATCCACATAAAATGTCACCTCTGCATCGGCTAAGGGCACATCAGTAAGATCTTGTCTAGGTGTGGTTATTTGTTCCATTTCCTGTAGGCAACTGTGTGGTGTGCCATCTACAGGAATCGGAAGTAATGTCGATGGATTTAATGTTGTGCATCGTTCAATTGTCATATGGGGTTGACTCAATAGTATGGTCATACAAGAAAGATGTCTGGCAGGGGATAAAAATGCTATTTTTTCTTGCAGTAAAATTATCGCAACTGCATGAGGTACTCTCAACATGAGAGGATGAAACAATACCACTGAGGCCGAAGCTTGCACTGCCATAGCTGCTGCGACAACTGCTTGTACACAGGGTGGTAATGATCGTGCCACGGATCTAACTGTGATGAATAGTAAGCTATGGGCGTTGCTTGCCGCCATGTTGTTGCGTCAGTACTGACGTCATATATCCCCGCCTACAATCTACAGTCTGGAAAAATCTCTTATGGTAATTCGGAAGCCCTAAAACTAACGATGAGACTATCAGTTGTTTTAGTCTGCAAAAAGCTGCTTCTGCTTCTGGTGTCCAATGTAGTGTTTCTTGTGCTGCCATTGGTGTTTTAAATATTAAATCAGCCAATGGAGCCGTTTCTAAAGCATAATTTGGTATCCAACTTCGACAAAAATTAGTCGTTCCCAAGAAGGACATCATTTCCTTTTTGGTAGTTGGTCTAGGTGCTTGTAAGATTGCTGTTTTCCTATCTTCATCTAATGTTCTACCTTCTTTGGATATCACATATCCCAGGTATTTAACCTGTTCTTTCCAAAGTTGCAATTTATGTTTATTCACTTTATGCCCTTGCTCAGCTAAGAATTTCAACAATGCTACTGTGTCTTCCCTACATTGCTGCTGGGTAGGAGCTGCAAGCAAGATGTCATCTACATAAAGTAGTACTTGGCTGCCCCCTGGTGGAGAAAACCCCAGGTTGCTAGCCATCTCTTGTGCGAATATTGTTGGACTTTCACTATATCCCTGTGGTAGTCGGTGCACGTATACCTTTTGCCCTGAAATGTGAATGCAAACCAATGCTGGCTGTCAGGGTGGATAGGTATTGAAAAACGCATTGCTAATATCTACCACGGTGAAATATTTTTGTTGCGGCTTCAAATCATTTAACAAGGTATGTGGGTCTGGCACCGTAGGTGCCCTTGGTATTACCGCATCATTCACAGCCTGTAAATCTTGTACCATCCGCCATTCCCGTTTGCTTTTTAACAGGAAATAGAGGAGTATTACATGGTGAATCCAAGGATTCTACCAGTATCCCTTTCTTAAGTAATGCCATTATGATAGGTTTGATTCCTTGTTCTGCATCCTTGCTCAAAGGATATTGTCTTTTCCTTGGTCTAAAGGCCGATTTTGGTGTAATAACTACTGGCCCTGCTGTTCGAATAAGTCCTACATCCGATTTCCCTGTTGACCAAAGAACATTTGGTATTTTACTCAAAGCTTTTTCTTCTTCTTCTATCAAGAACGCCAGTCAGCTGTCTTCACTCTGCTGTAAGTGCACAGCTGGGCGTGCTTGCGTTAACCAATTTAGTTTTTGTTTTTGTACTCCTAAGTCCGATAACTCTAAGTCAGTTAGTTTCTCCCATTTTGTCACTTTGTCACCCAAGTCTACCCACCTAACATCCCTGTTTTTGGTTAGGCTAACATGCGTTAGTTTATTGGATTTGTACAATTCCAAGAACTCCTGAGGCAATGAACAACTCACTACACTATTGCCCTCAGTGTCCCAGTATAGAGTCCGTAGTATTAGTCTATTTGCGGGATTCCTGAACAATTTTTGTTCATATTCTTTATCAGGTCCTGATATGCTACAATAATATAGGGTACAATGTAACAAATGTTGCTGATCAACATCGAGGGGAAGCACCTTGCTGGTGGCTACATTCATCAGTTCCTTGGTCACTGCCCCTGGACCGGTTGTAACCAGATCCTGGCTGTACCAATAATAGGCCTCACCCTCCGATCGTACTACAAAAGTATCAGTTTGTCTCTGTGCCTCCATACCATTCATGGTAGGGACTACTGCTATGCCAAAAAGTTGCATAAGATCTCTTCCCAATAAGTTCATGGGGCATTTGGCAGAAAGTACTATTTTACTTTTCTGGGTTATACCCGAGATGGGGTCAGTTATTGCTATATCATGGGAAAGTGGTTCCCTGTACAGCTGTCCGTTTGCTGCTTTCACTAATATGTAATCGGGTGACTCAGAATGTTCCGGTAACTTTGAAGGGTGTATCAAAGTTCGTGATGCTCCTGAATCACACAAAAATTTGACTTCTCTCCCTTCCACCAGAAGTGTAACTTCCGGTTTAGTGTCTGCTAAATAGAGCTCCAAGCTCAGTAGTGCCAAGTCCAAAACTTCACTTTCCCCAACTTCTACATCCGGTTGCATGTCATTTGTTTCTTCTAAGGTATTTACATTATTTCCCTGCTCATTAGTTTCTCCTAATGACTGCCGAGCAGTATAACTGCCATCTAGTCAATCCTCATCATCCTTATCCTTTTTTTTCACAGGTGCCTTGCTCCTGCAATCCCTTGCCAAATGTCCCTTCTTACCGCAATTGAAGCACTCACCTCTTTTTTTCCTGTCCTCATAAAGTTCTGAGTTTCTGTCAGAACGTTTGTTACCCTGAGCATTTCGCTTACCCTTTTTGGCTGTTTGTACTACAAAAACTTCCGCACCGTCTTCAGCTGTGAAGACCTGCGTTTTCTTTTTCTTTTTACTGTTAAAATGTTTTTCGGCATGTCTAGCATACTCTAGCAAGGCTTGAAGCCTACTCGTTCGGTGATCTATCATATGCTTCGTGACGAAGCTATTGATAGGGGCAATACAACCTTTTAAAAATGCATTCTTCAACTGCTGTTCATATGAGCTATCATTCTTTTGATTTTCAGGAATAGTCATACCACTATGGTTATTAAAACATTCTAATAATCTACCATAGTATCGTCTACTGTTTCATTATCTTGTTATACGCATTGGTTAATACAAGTCCAGTCTGCCCTAGGTTTCCACTTTTCAGTAATGCGGTCTGTAAGACCCTTCAATCTAGCATCTAGTTCTGCGTCACTATGTGGGAGTGGCCTGAGTTGCGTCACGGGCATTCCAGGCACCACAAATCATGTGCCAGTCCGGACCTAAAATTTGTCTAACTACTTTTCTACCTCTTCCCCATTCAGGTGGTAACTCAATCTCATGCCCTGTAAATCTTGTACAAATTTCTCAAAGTTAATTTTTGGATGGGGAATTCCTCTGTAGCTTTCGGATGTCTTCCGGTGTCCATGGTCTATACACTAAGAGAGTTGAGGCCTGGCCTCCTGTCCTGCCTGTGGGTTTGGTACTTCAATTAATGCACAGATTTCCTCACTCTCATCTAATGAATTTCCGCTCGGTTGCACATCTATAAATGTTTGGCGTGTTCGGGATCTAGTTCCGATAGGTTCTCTTACAAATGGTTGTCTTAATATCCCTGTTGTCTCCGGATAACGTGGGGGGGGGTCCAGCCCGCCCTCCCGCTTCATATTCTAAGTAAGGCATCGGAGGAGGTGGTAGGGGAGGGACCGATGCTACTATTGTATTATTATCCTCTTTGTCTAAAACAATGCTTTTGCATTTTTATTTTTCTGTTTCCTTCGGTTCACTTCCTCAATCCACCTATGTGCTTGAGGAACGCCCAACTGTTGTTGTTTTTTTGCCTGACCTTCTGCGTCAGATTTTAACTGTTTCAAAAGTTTTACTAATGATATTTTATCTAATTTACCATCAAAGTCATACTTATTAACCCATTTTGAAAAATATCTCACATTATCTGCTCTTTGCAATTGCATATACTTTGCATCTTCTGTTAGGGGTCACGTGACCCTTTAGTGCATTCATTTCCCATGTCTCTGAAAGAAAAAAGAACTGTTACGTAACCCTTTCTCTTGTACCACGTGGTATCTTATTCCCCGTATCCACAGTAGTGTCTAGAATAACTGTTTTACTTTGCTTTGTTTACTTCCTGATCTATGACTCAAGATACAATACTTCGACTACCTCTCTCCCTGCTATCACAAACCTTAGCAATAGCACAGTGTAACCTGGTCCCTGATCTAAAACAAAAACAAAGAGAGGAATTCTGCTTACCGAGCCTCCCGCTTACTGTTGAAACTTCTTTTTAGGATCCAGTTTTCCGCTTTTCGGCCACAGATCAGACAAGTGGACAGCCTCTTTAGATACGACAATTCAGTCGGAGGTCTTTCCTTCTCCTGCGCAGGTTTTGGTGCCACCTATATACTCTGACCTGCAGCTTACCAAGGGAATTCCGGTCCGAAGGACCAAAATGTTAAATAAATTTGTTAAAGTCAGACTGTAAAATTCATCTGGCATTAAAAAATAATGACAGTCAATAACAAACAGTAATGCAGGAAAACTCAAGTATCTAAAACTCTAATACTCTAATGTACATTAGGAGGCAAAAAACCATACACAAACTTGTACAGAATTTTGTCTGATTTTATTGGTGCAACATATGGTATTTTATACACTCTACTATCAGCTTTTGCCCACCTCACTGACGTGGTCAGTGACAGGGTCTTTACATCATAGTAACTTATGAAAAGTGCTGAGATGGTGTTTTCAAAAATCTTTTTCCCATGAGAATATTACAGCCTTGCAAGCACCTGGTCAGTCACAATGTCCTTCCGAGGATGTAGCCAATTCAAGGCTCTTAGATTAGTTCGAATACAATGGGTGCATGTCTTCTTTAATGCTTCTCTTTGTTCCTCTCTTGTTTACCAGCTGGACACTATCTCTGATAGTGCGCACAAGGCTATTCTTCTGGTGGAAGCAGGAAAAGATACACATGCAGACAGATTTATTATTTTCTAACTTTGCAAAATAATCTTTACTGACAGACATGAGCCAGGCCGCACTGAACGCTGCCAAGGCCAAATTTCTAATTATACTGCAGCTTATGCTTCAAGCAATAATATGCGAGTTTATTTCTACTATTATTCTAGTAAAACAGAATTAAATGCATTACATATCATACTATTTTTCAACCTTTGTTCCCTATATAGATTTGAGCACATTTATTCCTGTCTAAAGCACACATTTCTCTATATATCTGACCACACAACTTATATATGTTTGAATGTTTGAATACACATTTTCCTAAGCAGCATATATGTAAATATATTTTTCTAGGCAGCATGTATGTAAATATATTTTTCTAGGCAGCATGTATGTAAATATATATTTTCTAGGCAGCACATATGTGAATATATATATTTTTCTAACACAGAGTGAGATGTATGTGCATAATACTAATGTGGAATCTGACAATTTGTGTGGCAACATTCATGTAGTGCTAACAAATATTGCTCCCACAGGTCTGTCAGATACAAACACTGTGCCTAGAAATAAAAGATTGATATCCTGTACTGGTACTGTTTACTCTGGTATTGTATGGCATTGTTAGTATTGCAGCTGATCTGAATAATAAGGTATTACTCATCACTGTCACCCACACTGTGCTACATAAAATAACTAGCTAGAAAATCCTGTATAAGAGTGTTGCAATACAAGGTCAGAATGTAAAACCACAGAATTATAGACAGAAATCTGATAAGAGACACACAACAATATCTATATAGCACACACAACTGTGATGGACAGTGTTTTAATTTTAGCAGACACAGCTATGGTTCGAATCCTGGGAGTGGTAGCAAGTTGTATGCAGATTCATACCCCACAAGTGTACAGAAATGTCCAGAATGTCCAGTTAATTGGCTCATATCTGCCGTCTATCAAACTGTCACCCTGGCATATCAGTGTGCTAATCTCTGACATGTAGGCAGCATTTCATATCATATAACTGACTGTCAGGCCTGTAGATATTTGGAAAATGTCAATGAAAACAAACCTGTCATTGTACAATTTACTAAAGGTTTAAGAGGGCAATAGTCGAAATATGTCATGGTTCACCTGCATGTGATCAAGACATGCCAAGAGTGTGTGCAAAAAGAGATGGATAGGTATGTTTATAACATCAACCTGGAATCTGGGAGTATGTGCAGAATGAGTTAGTTAGTGTTAATAAAGAATTAGTCCACAGGTATACCAGGTAAGAGGTGTACACTGCCGGTAAAACCAGTTCATGTATATTAATGTTGACAGCCATACCACTGCCCAAACTAAGGCAATACGGTAGTGTACTAATACTTGTAAGGTACAGATAACAGCACTGACTAGGAAAGTAATGCGAACTACAGGAATATACTAGTTGTTAATTGACATCTTTCTCTCCCCCTCACCATATCTGCAACAATAAACTAAATACACAACTCAATTGGTATATGCTGACTTAACTCTAGTGTTAAGACATATGCCATATTGTTCAATAATTATTTAAAGCTGTTTCTATGCATGTGCTATGTTGAAATACTCCCACATTGGTGGCACGGTGCCATCAATGTACCTGCATATTGTTGTAATTACCACTGTGGTCCCATATATGCATGTGTTCTGTTTGCTATACAACTGTTCCATATCTGGTGTTTGGGTTAATGGGAATATCTATGCATGCTGTTATACCTAATCCTAGAATGTGTTGACTATTACTAACCCACATATGTTGATAAAACTTAAACACCATAGGACGTATGGGAATGTGGGTTCCAGCAGAGCCACCTGTCCCACCTCAGCTGGCCTTGGCACCAGGCACCAGCACGTCTGGGGCCCAACCTGGGACCTCCTTGTCCATTAGTCCTGCACCACCTTTGGGTGGAACTGCCTCAGGGGATGGGGCTCACCCCTCTGGAAGCAGGCATGGACAGGAACCTGTCACCTGTCTCCAGGTCTGGGTCATGGTGCGTAGTGAGCTCCACAGGGAAGTTGGAGATCTACTACGCCAGCTTGAGGGCCATGTGTCGTGACTAGAGGGTTGGCCTGGCTCTCCTACTCAGCCCCCAGCACAACCACTTTCGGGGCTGTGAAGGTGCAGTGGTGTTGGCCCATGGGTGGGGACCTCAGTCCCACTGTTTCCACTAGGGGGCTCATGGACTTTTGATTTCCCAACACCCCTCGCCATCAAGGTGTTTACCCCCCCACATGTGTCATATACCGCACCTGTATGCATCTTGTTTGTCTTGTCTGTTAACCTACCCAACCTACCTCTCCAAATATATCTACTATCCCTCCCCAACATCCCACTCTCACCTGAAAAAAAAAAGGCAACCTGTTCCCAAAAAAAAAAATCTAGCCTCCTACATAGCTATCCATTTCGCACAAGTGTCAACTGGACACATGCAATCTGGCCTAATTGGCTTAACAACATATTATTGTTGTTCTCACCCTTCTCTCAGGTGTATGAGTGTCCAAATCTATCTCCAAATTCAGTGTATATACACAGCTGTAACTGTAGAAGAAATGGGCAGCTATGGACCTTTCCTACACCCTTCCTGTACATCCCTAGCTATTTTCTCTACTGTCTTTCCCTCTTTGTGTCCCTTTCTCACCATTTTACTATCAACCCTTTTTCATTTATTTTAAAGAAATTAGTGCGGGGGTAAGTGGGAATAAGCACTTTTAAGCAGCAGTAAGTGTTTTTAAGCTTGTTTGCACGGGGGTAAGCAATGCCTCCACAGGTTAAGCAATTTAGAAGCTAACTGAGTAGAAGAAATCATAACCGGAAGTTAGCAGTGCTTACCTCCATGCATACCCATGCAAACCCACTTACGACTGCTTAAAAGTGCTTACTCCCACTTACCCCCATGCTAATTTCACTCTGTATCCAATGGTCCTTGTTCTACCCAGCAATAAAATAAACAGCCTCTGCAAGGCTCAACTCCAGGACCCTGTACACCATAGCCAAAGTGATTTACCACTAAGCCATATCAGATACACATAACCCTGATGTTTTTACAAATATATCATCAAGCACAGGCATTCAACAGTACAGGAAATGTTTTTAAACATGTAGATGTGTGTGTGTGTGTGTGTGTGTGTGTGTGTGTGTGTGTGTGTGTGTGTGTGTGTGCGTGTGTGTGTGTGTGTGTATATTTATATCTAAATAGATATATACATTTGTATATATATATATATATATATATATATATATATATATATATATATATATATATATATATATATATATATATACATATATATATATATATATATATATATATATATATATATATATATATATATATATATACATATATATATATATATATATATATATATATATATATATATATATATATATATATATATATGTGTGTGTATATATATATATATATATATATATATATATATATATATATTATATAATACATATACATACATCTATAGATATATATATGTCTACATATATATATATATATATATATATATATATATATATATATATATATATATATATATATATATATATATATAGAGAGAGAGAGAGATAATATATATATATATATATATATATATATATATATATATTCATATATAGAGCAATATATATATGTAAGCATATATCTATATATATATATATATATATATATATATATATATATATATATATATGCATATACAGATATATATCTATATATATAAAAAAGAACATAACCAATACATATATGACCACAGGCACCATTAATGGGGGTGAGGGGGCCTAAGCTACATACGTCTTGTATGTGTTGATATGACCCCCCCCCCCCCCCACAGCCAAACAGGTCTGCCCTGCAATACAATACCAACTGTTGCAAATCCCATAACCAGGACTCGACACAACATGGGCACAAGATGTTAACAGTAATCCTTCCCACCTGTATGATGTCAGGCTGGTATCAATAACATATCATGCAGTACAGTCTGGCTACCATAGGGAATGTACAATGTGGAAGCAATAAACATTCCTAAGATACTATACACACAGACGTATATGCAGATACATATATGAGTTTAAATACTTGGGATCAATAGTAAAGAGTAATGGTGAGTGTGGAAGAGAGGTGAATAAGAGAGTACAGGCAGGGTGGAGAAGAGTGTCAGGAGTGATTTGTGACAGACGAGTACCAGTAAGAGTGAAAGGGAAGGTCTACAAGAGGGTAGTGAGACCAGCTATGTTATATGGGTTGGAGACGGTGGCACTGACAAAAAGGCAGGAGTTAGAGGTGGATGTGGCAGAGTTAAAGATGTTAAGATTTGCACTGGGTGTGACAGGGGTGGACAGGATTAGGAATAATTATATTAGAGTCAGCTCAGATTGGAAGGTTTGAAGACAAAGCCAGAGAGGCAAGATTACATTGGTTTGGACATGTGCTGAGGAGGGATGCTGAGTATATTGGGAAAAAGATGCTAAGGAAGAAGCTACCAGGTAACAGGAAAAGATGAAAGCCTAAGATAAGGTTTATGGATGTGGTGAGAGAGAACATGCAGGTGGTTGGTGTGACAGCGCAAGATGCAGAGGACAGGAAGAAATGGAAACAAATGACCCCTAATGGGAACAGCCAAGAGATGATGATGATATAGATATATATGTAACTACACATACACACACAGAGATATGTATAGGAAGATACATATTTAGAGGGTGCACAACATAAGGAACAGCCAGTATGCCTACAGTTGCCACCTCACCAACTGGACACTGTATGAGTCACCCATACAAAAGGCAATTGTTGCCCGAAACATATACCCACAGAGAGGTCAAAGGATATAACACCACAAACAGGTTTGCATACATGAGAAAGCTTTATTTTTGTATTATTACAGTTGTATATGCCATGTAGTATAGCTGTTTAGACTCTGAAATACATATAAACAGACTAATGCAACTCTCAAACAGATCAATTAATGCAGTATTCTGGAAAGCATTACATATGTTGTTGTCCAGGCCAAGGCCTTCAAGTAGTACAACAATAAAGACAGACTGGGTCACAGGATAACAATCAATCAACAGTAAGTAATGCAGATGTATAGTCCAGCAGCCTCTAGCTACACTCTGTACACAATCCCTTGGGGGTAAAGACTTCAGATGACACAATGGGATGTATTTGTTACATAACAAGGCATAACTGAAACCACCACAATCACACTGACAAGCAGAATAGTCTGTATGGCAGGAAGCAGTAGGCCTGCATTTACCCAAGGTGAATTGTATGATAATGTACATCCAGATACCTTAAGGCAGCTTACCCCAATACCCCTCACATGTTGTAACAGCCTAGGTTAGTTATGGTGCATCCCCCTATAGACTGACATACATGGGGCATATACCACTGTTACATACATTGATCTCTGGACTGCATAAGGGCACACATGTATTGTGCAGATGTAGCCCACACATATATGGACCCAACCCCACAATATGTGTGGGGGCCACAACAGCAGTGGAATGATGGCAGGAATGGCAGCATGACATACTCACAGGCCACTACATAACAACCCCTGACTGCATGTTATATGTACAAAGCCTGGTATGTAGGTGGAGGACAGAGGCTGGAACACAGGCCCATATGTGAAATAGGGTTTTCATACACTAAGCAAGTCGCTGGTGTTACAGGTTAGTCTGCAACATACCCTTAGTCAGGAATATGAAGTCAGAAACACAAATGGATGTAGCCATGTACTGATAGCACTCAACACACACATAGCCAGTGATATATCTGACACAAGACCTGGGTGGTGGACGTGCAAAACATAACACACACACCTCTGGCCATCAAGTGGATATGCACACAGTTGAGAGCTATGCAGACAGACTGCAGTCCATTTTAAACTAGTATGTACAGAGAAACCCGGTAACACTGGTGCTATAAAATGAATACAACAACAGTACTCTGTTTGTAGTTCTGGAACCTCATACAAATATGTAGCTGGCCTGAGTGTGCAAGTTCTCTTGTAAGAGGTATTGCTACCTGCTGTCTGTAACACTGCTGCCCACACACAAGAAGGATGTCCACCATACAGGAAAGGTAAAGGGACTATGCCCACATGATGTAGGGATTTATAGTAGTGAGTTGCTATGACAGTGGTAATTGGAAATACTACACAGCATGCTGCATGCAGGTAGCAAGTGGAGGACACTGATTGGTGCAGAGGCCATCACCTGATCATGTGCATCACCCACAAAAGCTATGCTGCAATCTATTCCAAGCAGCTCAATCCATTTACTGGAGAGAGAGAGAGAGAGAGAGAGAGAGAGAGACAGGTAAGTGTGCGATAGTGAGGGATTTAGGGTTAGGGTCCGGGAAAGGTGAGTGTGCGGTAGTGTCGGACTTAGGGTTCGGGTAAGGTAAGTGTGTGATAGTGATGGAGTGTAGTTTAGGGGCGGGTTAAGTGAGTTAGGGTTAGGGTGCGGGTAGGGTAAGTGTGCGGTAGTGTCGGACCTTAGGGTTAAGGTTTGGGTTAAGGTTAGTGGATATGTAATTGTGTGTAATGTGTAGTTTATGTTTTGTGTGTCTGTGTAATGGTGTTCGGTTTTGTGAGTTGTCAGTATTGTGTGTTTTCGGTTGTTTGGTCTCGGTGTTTTGTGTGTCGTCGAACTGGCATTTCGGTCAACTAAAGTAGACCCAGTGAAAACATATTTGACCTGGTCATCACAGACATGAGCGACAGGTGTTCCACACCGGAGGTCAACCTATCACTTGTTAGATCAGACCATAAACTAATCACTCTCTATGTCTACACTCCACCACCACCCCCAACTAAGGAAACCACAGTAAAAAACTTTTCTAAACCAAACTTCACCTTACTTAAGACAGAGGTGGCAAGTTTCACAGCCCCAACGCTAAAGGATAACGCTGCCCAAGATGCAGAAACCTTTACAAATGCACTCTATGAGCACCTACAAGGATGCATGGATCGTGCCATCCCTAGCAAAACCAAGACTCACTCCTCTAAGAGAAGGAAACCAGTCTGGTGGACCCCTGCCATAAACAGGCTATACAATAGAAGGAGGAAACTAGTTCAGAAAAAAAGCAAATCCCAAGAAGGAAAGATATCCCTGATCAGTATCAGTAAGAAACTAAGGTCCCTCATAAAATCATCTAAGGCTAACTTCGAAAGAAAAATAGCCAAGGATTCAAAAGATAACCACAAAGCCTTCTTTAGCTATTTTAAGAATGTAAGTGGCAACTTGCAGATATGCACTGAACTAGTGCAAAATAGCACAAAATATACTGAACCTACTGATATTGCTAATATCCTGGCAGATAGATTCAGTGCAAACTTCACCCCCGTCTCACCCCCAAAAGGGCCCACAACAATACCGGAAAAGTGTAGTGTCCCAGAAATTACAGATGCACAGGTGAAAATAGCCCTTTCAAAAACCAAAAACACAGCGTCAATGGGGCCAGATGGTGTCCCAGGCTGCGTCTTGCATGAACTACAGAAAAAACTAACCCCCTACCTAAACACGCTGTTCAACCTCAGCCTCTCCACAGGCTATGTGCCCATAGAATGGCGCACAGCTACGGTTATTCCACTCCACAAAGGAGGGGCCACAACTGACCCTGGTAACTATTGCCCCTCAAGCCTGACTAGCCTGGTCTGCAAGGCTGTGGAGCACATCATCATGGAACTCATTAACAAAGAGATTGAGAACCTTCAAACACTTGACCAGACCCAGTTCGGCTTTATTACGGGCAGATCATGCCTACTAAACCTGGTTGACTTCTTCGAGACAGTCACCAAGGCCATAGACGAGGGGAAAGGTTGTTTACACAGCCTACCTTGACCTTGCCAAGGCTTTTGACACCATTATCCACTCAGGTATTACAGAAAAACTCACCAGCCTGAACATAAACCCCTACGTCATGAGATGGGTTCCCAACTGGCTTACAGACAGAACTCACATGGTAAGAATAGTGGGCTCCAGGTCCGACGCTAAACCAGTCACAAGTGGTGTCCCACAAGGCTCGGTCCTGGGACCTGTAGTGTTCGGCATATACTTTTCAGAAGTACAGGCAAACACAGGAGGACTATGGCTAACCAAGTTCACCGATGACTGCAAACTGGGAGCCATAATTGACTCTCTGGCTGACACAGACATCCTCCAAAAGGGCCTTACTGAGACGGACACCTGGTGTCAAAATCATGGCCTCAAGCTAAATGCCAAAACATCCATCATCCCATTTGGGAAAAACAAAACACCCACGAATTACCACATAGGTGGCAGCCCCCTTAATACAGAAGAGGTAATAAGAGATCTGGGGATGCAGGTAGATAGTAATCTCTCCTTTGACAATCATATTGCCAAAGTAGTTAGGAAATCCTTCTATGTGGCCCATCTAATTACTAAAGGGTTCGTATCTAGAAATAAAGAGGTTATATTGCCCCTCTACTCATCACTCATCAGACTCATCTTAGAGTACAATGCCCCATTTGGGATGTACCTCAGAAGACACATCCAACAGCTGGAGAGACCACAAAAGTACCTCACCAAGAGGATTACTGGCCTCAAATATATGTCCTATGCAGCCCGACAGAAAAAACTCCGGCTGTACTCAGCGGCATGTGCTTACTCAGAGGTGATCTCTACCTGACTTACAAAGCCATGTCCAACTCAGAATTGATGGGCATGCTCCACCTAAAGAAATCCAAGTCACTGCGAGCCACGCACTCTAGTGAGCTAAACCTTGCCACAAGAATAAATAGAACATACTAGATGGATAGATTCCTGTCACAGAGACTCCCCATGCTTTGAAACAAAATTCCAAACTACATTAGGCAGAGCCCCTCAGTAACACTCTTCAAGAGAAACTTTGACTAGTGGATGGATAACAGAAAATACACCCCTGGGATCACATCATTGGCTCTGCTTGATAGAGGATCAGTTAATTAACTAATAGGGTGGCGAAAGCTGACACACTCTGGCTAGGCTTATAAATGCCCTCGGGCAGATAGACTAGTACCTACCTATGAACCTATGACATCTGTCCACATATCATCCCAGGTATGTGTCACTGAAAACATAGGGGCTGTGAGCATTAGAGCAGGCATAACTGACACAGTACTACACATTCAGCAATGGGTTGCACACTTGTGAGGTTTGATGCACAGCACATGGCAGGGTGCAGAACAGGTGCACAACAATACTGTGTACATGGGTGCAGTGTTTTCCTGGAGAAGGGGCATCACCTACTAACACAGCCCATGCATTACACACATGTATACTGTTGCTAGCATGGATTGACTATAGCTACACTGCATGCTGTTGAGTACCATATGTTATGCATGTTGATAGATGAATAAAGGGAGGACTGTACTATCTTTGCGCAACCTCACCTGTATGTGTGTGTGTGTGTGTGTGTGTGTGTATGTGTGTGTGCGCATGTGTGTGTGGTGGGTTATATAATCACAGGACAGCTAATAGTATAATAAGGTCTGTAACATGGAACATGCATTGGGAGGGAAGGTAGACACCAGGTATACCCTTAATACTGCAATCAGCAGAGAGGTGAATGACAACCCACATATACAGCACTACAGATGCATTGGGGACTTACTAGACAACACCAGGGAGTGTATCCATATACTACAGTTGTCACATGATAGGTTGATTGAGCAGCAGATCTGGCAAGTACTGAGCAGTACTTACACATGACACTCCAGTGCATGACATCATGGAGTGAATGTAGTAGCCCTTAACATATAGGGGCCATGGTCACGATGTCCAGACATACACAGAGTGAACACTGAATGACAGTAGTGAGGCCATGTAAAATCTACTCCACTCAGGTCAAGGAGGTAATGGAGTAACAGGTGTTGTGTTGTGATCACTCGTCTAGGCATTGAGAGGAATGATACGTTAATGTGTGGTGTTAATGAGTGTATGTTACCAAGTGTGATGCAGGATTGGGAACTTATGTGAATAAACGTGGTACAATCTGTAAAATCAGGGAAAGGTAGATATTAAGGTGGAATGTGTGTTTGTGTGTGTGTGTGTGTGTGTGTGTGTGTGTGTGTGTGTGTGTGTGTGTGTGTGTGTGTACTGTTATGCAATGCTGTACAGGTCTTAAAGTGCATTTCTTGTTTTCCCCCACAGGTGGTGAGGTAGGTCAGAGTCCCTCCTGCATGCAGTCTGATGTTGGTGTCCATACAGACACTGAAGATGATGATAGTACTGTTGATGCACAGGTGAGGTTGTCAGGGGCTGAAACTGCGCCATCATTTGACATCCCCCTCTTAGCCACACCAACCCTGCACAAAGTTTCAGTGCCTGTACATACCCCATCACCAGTGGCCATAGCAGGGGGACAGTTGGCGATTGGTGGTAGTGCACAGGAGAGTGTGGTATCCATACCTACCGTGTCTGGTCACAGCAGGCATAGCTGGATGTCCAGCAGGGCACCACATAGGCAGATGTACCAGGGTGCTCCTGGTAGGGTCACTGGTCATCATGCCCATGGCAGAAGCGCTGCAAATGGTACCACCAGGCACATTTTCAGACTGTCATGGGGGTGCAGGCACATATGGAACAGTACACCAGACAGGGCCTGAGGCTGCAGAAGGTTGCTCTCACATCTGCAAGCAACAACTTCCATCAACTGTCTGGTGCCCTCCATGCTCATACCAAGGTCATGGATAGATGGTTTGGTGAGATGTTGGGCCTCATCGACCATGGTTTGTCCATCCTTGAACATGTGGTGGGAGTGCGACAATGGTCACATGGACGTAGACCAGCAACACTAACAACTGGTGGTCAATGTGGACATGCTAGGACACCAAGGCACTCCCATAGTGGCAGTACCAGCCCTAGAACTGCAGGGGGGTGCTGTCCACACCACACCACAGCAGGACACTTGCACATGGCCCTGGCCAGTCCCAGGAGGACCTGGTTCCAGCGGGCATCTGTCATCATCAGGGGAGAGTAGCACATCAAGGCCTGTACTTGTACATGCCCATGGAACCCTTGGCAGGTGCAGTCTGCGTGTCCATGGCCAGAGGCGGTAAACTGCACACCCTGCCAGGTATGATCTGCAGCTGTCCAAAAAACAGGGCAGCCACATGGCAGAACTGTGTGCATGCATACCCACACACTATACAAACACACCTAGAGCAACCCCATACCTACACACACCACATCACCATGCCCAGTTCAACTAATTACACCCCTCACCCACACACATGGTGTCAAATGCATGGCTCATGCTCAGTCTCTGGCAGACCAACAACACACCCTGTGCATATGATGATACGTGTGCCACATCCCTGTCATCCATAACATTGATGCAGGGACAGGCTAATGTGGTTCTGATGCACATGGTGACTGTGCTACAGTGTACCAATGTACTGCAGTGTAACATGTTGTCAGGAGTAATGTTTAATGCATACATGTCAGGTAGAGTTGCTGTCCAGCCATGATGCATTATAGCTGTTAGTAGCACTGGATGATTGTGGTCTCTATAATGTTATCCATTTGTGTTATAGGCATACATGTGTCAGCAGGAGGATGGTCTGCAGTCATATTCCACAAGGGGTATGGCACTATAGTGACACCATGGCTGTGACATATCTGGGGTACAGTTGAACACGTCACAGGTATGTATAACAGTTATTGCCTGTGCCACATGGACAGGTGACCCGCTGGGACATGTATATTCAGCAACCTGATGTAGACCCATCCACATACACGCACACTCTTACTTGGCAACACTGGAACTATACCCCTACCTGGGTATGTAGTGCTACTGAACTGTGTGGCACACACCATACAGCGTTTAGGGTGAGGTGTGTTCCAGGTTACATGTTACATGCAGAACATCCCCAGACATGTACAGTATGGTAATGGGGGATGTAATGGTTGTATATGGACAATACATAGTATGACATACCATCATATACACATTAACAGACACATAACAGGCAGACACACATCCGAGAGACCTGGGACTATTGGTGGCAACTAACTTGTCCATGTGTCCAATCTGTTATAGGTAGGCTGCACACAGCACATGCATAACTGGGCTGGATTGTGGTATCAGTTAGCTGTATGGTTGATGGTGGCAGTGGTCACCATAAAGTGGTACATGGGACATATACCGGGTGTACCATGGTGTAATGACAGTGTACACAACACCCACATCCCACAGTGAATATTGTACCCACTGGGACCCATGATGACACTCTGACATACCCACCATCACACATTGCCCATGACTGCAATAAACCCATTGTATATCCCAACAGTGGTACTACAGGGACATGCATGTAATGCACATGCCACAGGCATAGTAGGGTGTTGAATTGTCATGCCTCACCTATGGGCAGCAACAACACTATCCATGCTACTGTGTGGTAATGCTTATTGTAATTGGAGTATGTGACTTTGGAATGGTGTGCCCTGCAGATATACAGACATGCACACATGCACACACTTGCCTGAACTCAGTGGGTATCCCATGCCTATCGACCCATTTGTATAACACTGTTATGCTGGCACTGCAAGGCTCATGTAGCCATTAGGGAGAGGAGCGTAAAAGGGTACATGTAATGTCTGATACAGCAGCAGCCATATCTGACTATGGCAGTGGGTGCTGTGGTGGTTGTGAAGGCCCTCATGGTACTCCCAACTACAGGTGTACTAACACATAGACACTGCTATCCTCAGTAATGCATACGTACACATGTGTCAGTACTGGGGTGCATCACTGCAGGTGGTCATAGGTGTGTACCTGTCTGTTGTCCATGGAGAGATGGGTTGTGTAGGGGATGTGTGTACAGTGGTATCATGCCACCTGCCATGTGCCAGAAGGCAATTTATCGACAAACAGCACTGTGGTGACCCTCAGGGTGAGAGTGACATGCATCAGCCAATCCTCTGTGTTCCTCCTGCAAATGGCCACTGAGGTGATCCAGTTGACATGTATGCAACATGTATTACAACACATGGTTAGTGTCTGTGATGAAGACCTGTACCCAAGCATGCTCTGTTGACTGTGGTAGTGTAGTGGAGGTACCCATGGCATGCAATGCGTACAGGGTGTTGTCTCCTATATGTGCCAGTTATAACACAGCTGGGCTGACATGTCAGTGTCAGTCAGGCATAGGTTGCCTGTACATATCCAAGCTGAATACCTGCCATCTGCACATCTGTACAGGGACTGACAGACATCAGCTTGGCAAGTAGCTATGCAGTAGGATGAATGTGTCAACAGATAGATGTTTGACACAAATATGTATGCCATTACTACATGTTGGAAGCCCTCACTGACATGTGCTGTACAGATGGTAGTCTACAGTTACATTCCACATGTCAGATCATTATCCAGTAGGGGATATATACTGTGACACAGCTCACACACCATGACACGACAGTGAGGCCTCAGAGTCCAGCTATGCTTGCAGGTGTGCTTGTTATCAGTACTACATTTAGCACTCTACTCTTGCCTGGGAAAGCACTGTCAACAGTAGTACCATCATGATACACTACATGCCAGTGTGAGAGCATGTAACCTGGGTTACTACCTTTGTATATAACACATTCACATGGATAACAATGCTGTACAGGTCTTATATACTTGTGTGTCCCAGACATGACACTCACACCCCTTGCTACTGTAATGACGGCACATAGATGCATGTATTGTACATGGCATTACTTACACTTATTACAGATGTAATTACCCTGCTATGTTATCAGACTGGGATGTGAGCACTGGTTACCAGGGCTGAGCCATGCTTAGCAGGTGTCAGCATTGTTGCAATGTAACAGCTAAGCAGATATGCACACTGGTAAGTGAAGCCTACACTGTGTAAGTGCCCATACATTTACCCATAGCTTAGCACCACTTAGCTTCACGCAAACCCGCACAAACGCACTTAAAGCTGCCCAAAACTGCCTTAACCACTCTGTATCCAGCAGCCCTTGTTCTGCCCAGCAATAAAATAAACAACCCTTACAGGTATTGAACCCAGGAATCTGTACACTATAGTCACAACAGTTAACCACTATGCCATGACAACTGTAAAGACAGTGGTTGTTTTCCAATATATCTGTCACTGCACATATTGAATAGTATTGAACAATTGCTTTGACTTCCACAATTGCGTAGTACTTGTTATTTATATTGCTGTTGCATCACATATGTTGTTATATCTAAATGTACACATCAGATATATGGTAAGATATATCTAGGAAAGTATACACAACTGTGATGTTTACACATGACAGAAATATGGATATATACATATGTTGATGTATGTCTACATGTACATACACATGTATATTCATACATATGTATGTCTACACATCTGTATAGTGCATCATATATATGGCCATTTGTAGATCTCTTTGTATATATATATATATATATATATATATATATATATATATATATATATATATATATACACACAGACACACACACACACACACACACACACACACACACACACACACACACACACACACACATATATATATATATGTATGTATGCACATCCTATGTGTACAGATATACTTATGTATGTTGATATATATGTAGATATCTATAACTATATGTGCATACATATCTATTCAGATATACCTATATATGTCGATATATATGTAGATATCCATAACTATATGTGCATATGTATCTATATAGCTGTATATGTGTAGACATATATTGCTGTGTATATGTATATATATGAGTGTTTATATGTGTGTGTGTGTGTGTGTGTATATATATATATATATATATATATATATATATATATATATATATATATATAGATATGTATATGTGTTTATAGAGATATATGAATATATATATATATATATATATATATATATATATATATATATATATATATATATATATATATATATATATATATATATATATATATATATACACATATATGTTTACCATAGGTCCAGAACATGGAATGTAGTCCTGCCTCAGCATCAATAGTCCCATCCTCTTAGTGCAAGGGGATATGTATGTATTGCAGGTATATATGTAGACTATTGTTACTGTAACAGGGGTTGTCCTAACAGACATGTGTGTGTGGGGGGAGTCAAATCTGCTTTTGACATGTGCGCCATTGGCTACTGACAGACATCCCAAGGACATCATAGTACAGTACCACTGCTAGCACAGTAATTATCCTGTGGACTACAGCAGAGATATGACCAATATATGTGGACAGTCTGGCACTCTGTGGTCAGTCCAGAGGTCTACACAAATCCCCTTTGTGCGAGACATGTGGACCATACCTCACAATGTGGATGTTAATAGCCATGTACATGGGTATATCACATAAATACTGGACTACATATGCCCACACAGTTTATGCATTCACACACACTAGTCTGTCCTGACGCATATTACTTGGTGGTGCACAGGTCACATAGCCACATACTACCCAGTAATTAGTGACATACATCTGTACAGAATCCCACTGCTTTGTCAGAAATACACGGCAGTTATGGTGGCTTGGCAGCAGTATGCTTTGCAAATAACTAGACATAACAGCACACTGGGTAATTACACTAGGCTGCTAGGCATGTCACACAGCACTGTGCAAACTACAGGCAGACTGCCACAATACTGAACTACATTTTGCATTTGGGAATACACATGTACCTGCAATTATAGCAGGCTCTACATGCATGTCACAGCACAGAGCAACAGATACCTGTGAGAAAGTGCATACCCACAGCCAATGTGAACAGAGCCACAACCACATACGGTACACAAGCTTAATAAGACACTATATGGACTGTCTGATAAACACCATCCTCATATGTGCCACTCAAACACTAACCCTACATACACTGGTTCATGACACCATGTGGTCCAATGCATGTCTGTGGTATGGGACACATGTGTCTGGCCCTACAGACATGTGAGCCAATAGGGTACCATACACTGGGGCAGCATGTAATATCAGATAGAACAGGACCAAGAACAATGGCATCTACCACAGTCTGTGCACAGCCCAAGGTATGTATGCACGATACACATACTGCTGACAATCACCATAAGTACACAGACCCCAGTACTGTACACACAACCACAGAATGCCCAAGTTATGTCCTCAGAAACAACCCCTATATACATAACATGTCTAACAGTCTGATATCTGACTGGCTTGTTATTAGGTATGATATCAATAAATAATGGTGTACAGAACATATGCACCTCTTACTGCATGACATATGTACAAAGGTTGACAGACTTGTGGCTGGAGCTACAAACACTGCCCCAATATTGGCATGTTGCTGTGATAACCTCATACATTTACTGTCGTACCAGGGTTTGTTGTGACATATGTCCTATGAGGGATATAAAGTCAGTAACTCTCATAGCTGTCACCATGTACTGACGGCAATCCTCACACTATGCTTCTGCAGTTCTCAGATAGGTGTTCTGTGAGTGACACAAGAAACAAAAGGCTCCACACACTGCCCAGTCTGCAGATAACCCTAGATGCTGTCATGACAGGTATTAACTCATGTAGACCAGCCATATCCACTTACACCCTGTTAAACTGACATTACTCCAAATGCAGAAGAGCAACACGTACATTCTGTAGTCATGTCTGGCACATCCCCCTCCTGTCTGTTGGCCTGTTTACACAGTATATGTTGTCAGAGGTAAATCCCAATACCATCTGTGATGCTGTTTGCCAAACTCCGAATGTAAGTCCTGCTCACAGCGAATGAAAAGGTCCAACACCAGCATGATGTTCCTAAATATTGGAGTGTGTTTCTATGCAATTGGCTATGGGAATGTTACCACAGCTGTTCCACATGCAATCACCTAGATGGGGGACTGCAATTTGTGCAGAGGCCATCAGCTAATCATGAGCATCACTTACAGAACACAAGCTGCTGCCTAAGCAAAGCAGGTGTACCTCTCCACATCCACCAGAGAGGGAGTGAGAGAGACAGAGACAAAGGGAGGGGGTGGGAGGGTAAAACCTAAGCATGTTTGTGTCACACACCTACCAGTACAGAGTTTCAACTCCCTGTCTGACTATGTATTGTTATCACATGTCTATGCAGTTATTGCATGCGCCACATAACTTACATGTTAGCGAGGTATCCAAAGGTATATATGATGGTGAGTGACATCTGCAACAGTGATATAGTAGCGATAAGGTAGGTGTAGTACACATGCCTATCCACATGAACAGGTGTCAACATCAACACAGCCACACTCTCTCAGGGACTCACTCACATTGACACACTTGGCAGGGTCAGGAATAGACATCCTAACTAGCTAGTTTGCCACAGTACAATAATGCACAGGTATCACATGCACCACAGGGGTCTCCAGATGTTATATGAGCAAATGGTATGTGAATATGTCTGACATCAGACAGCATGCTTCAGTAAGCCAATGGAAGTTATAGTGAGTGTGAATGTGGTCAAAAGTATCATACGCCATACACACAGACACATGGTGCCAGTACTGACATGCATGGGTGCATTGCTTCACTGGTGTGTAGTGTTTGACTGTGCCAGAAGGCTATACAAGGCTAGGTGAAGGGTATACCTTGGCATCAGGCCACATGACAATGGTCTGCAGTGTGGTTCAGGGGTGTAGGGTCTAGATTGGCCCACACAGGTGGGTGTTGTATTCACCATCCAGTCACCTGGGTTACTACTGTGTGTGGCCAGTGCTGTGCAATGCTTGCCATGTATGTGTTCTATAGTCCATGACATGGATGGTATCTGGGATGTGCACATGTCTCACATGCATGTTCAGTGACATGTGGAACTGTACCTGGGGTGTCTGGCCCATGTTGTGTACACAGATTGTTATCATCAGATGTGCCAGTCCTGGCCTCATGTGGTTTGAACTGGTAATAAACACCAGGTTGACCACGCACCTACATTGATAGCATGATACAGGTATTCCCTGGTGTCACTGAGATCTGTCCATACAGGGCATGTGTTTAAGGCATGGTATGTCCTTTGTGGGTCACATTTGATGGCACCACAGTTGTTGTAGGCATCCAGTGAGGAACATAGTGAAGACGCACTGTCTGCAATTATGTGCCTATTGTAGTGATGGGACAGGGTACCATGGTTACTATCTGTGGGCAATATGCAGGGTACTACCAACATAGCGGTTGCTGCCTAGGCAAGTGTGTTTGTGTATGAGACATGGGTTGAGAGTGTTCTCTGGGTAATACAAGGGTTGATCACTTTGTTTGCCAGGCCTTGATGTCAAATATAGGGGTATGGATTTGCATGTCAGCCTCTCAGCTATTTGATATGTGCTATCCTTGTAAGGTGGACATTGTGACATATGCCCACCATATAAGAAATTTGCAAAACTCACTCCAGAATGAGTCCAGTTGTCACATATTCACAGCCACCTCCACACAGGGTATGAATGACAAACACAGGCGCGCGCGCACACACACACACACACACACACACACACACACACACACACACACACACACACACACACAGTTGCCATGTCTGGGATTAGACCTCCTACCTAACTAGTTTATCACACTACAGCATTACACAGTTATAAGATGCACCATGGAGATTACTGGACTACTTTTTCCCCAAAGGTGTATTTCACTGGGAATGACATCAGCATGCTTGCCAAAGAAGAGCAATGGAGGTTGTAGTTACTGTGAATGGCCTCAAAACCACTGCTCCCTACAAAGACAAACACACACTCTTCCCATGTCTGGGAATAGAACCCCTACTGAACTACTATATCACACTACACCATTACATTGTTATAGGATGCAACACAGAGATTACTGGATTACTCTTTCCCCAAAGATGTATTTCACTGGGAATGACAGCAGGCTTGCCAAAGAAGGGAAATGGAGGTTGTAGTGACTGTGAATAGCCTCAAAAGCATTGCTCCCTACACAAACACGCCAACATCCACACTTGCCTTGTCTGGAAACAGAACTCCTACCTAACTACTATATCACACTACAGCATTACGCTATTACAGGACGCATCACAGAGATTACTGGACTACTCCTTCCCCAAAGGTATATTTCACTGGGAATGACATCAGCAGGCCTGCCAAAGAAGGGCAATGGAGTTTGTTGTGAATGTGAATGGCCTCAAAAGCATTGCTCCCTACACAGACAAACACACACACATGCACACTTGCTATGTCTGGGAATAGAACTCCTACCTAACTAGTTTTTCACACCACAGCATTACACAGTTATAGGATGTGCCATAGAGATTAGGGGGTTACTCCTTCCCCAAAGGTGGATTTCAAAGTGAATGACATCAGCAGGCTTGCCAAAATAGGGCATTTGAACTGTAGTGAGTGTGACTAGCCTAAAAAGCATTGTTCCCTACACAAACAGACACACACACACACACACACACACACACACACACACACACACACACACACACACACACACACACACACACACACACACACACACAGTTTCCATGTCTGGAATTAGAACTCCTACCTAGCTAGTTTATTACACTACATCATTACACAGTTATAGGACATGCCAAAGAGATTACTGGGCAACTCCTTTCGCAAAGGTGTATTTCAAAGTGAATGACATCAGCAGGCTTGCCAAAGTAGGGCATTTGAATTGTAGTGAGTGTGACTAGCCTAAAATGCATTGCTCCCTACACACACACACACACACACACACACACACACACACACACACACACACACACACACACACACACACAATTGCCATGTCTGGGATTATGATTCCTGCCTAACTAGTTTAGCACACTACAGTATTATGCAATTATGGGATGCACCACAGAGATTACTGGGTTACTTTTTCACCAAAGGTGTATTTCAAAGTGAATGACATCAGCAGGCTTGCCAAAGTAGGGCATTTGAATTGTAGTGGGTGTGACTAGCCTAAAAATCATTGCTCCCTACACAGACAAACACACAGTTGCCATGTTCATAGGTTCATAGGTTCATAGGTTCATACTAGGCTATCTGCCCTAGGGCATTTATAAGCCTAGCCAGAGTGTGTTTGGCTTTCGCCACCCATTTTAAAATAATTTTGCTATGCCCTTTTTTGAGGTTAGTATACTGTGCCTCTGTCTAACAGTGACACAGAAGTGATACCCGGGGTAAGCCTACGATCTCCCATCCACTCATCAAGATTCCTCTTGAAGAGAGTCAATAAGGGACTCTGCCTAACCTGGACTGGGATTTTATTCCAGAGTGAAGGGAGCCTCTGGGTTATGAATCTGTCCCTCCAGCATGTCCTATTTATTTCAGTGCTGAGGTTCAAGTCTCTCGACCACGTAGCTCGATGGGATTTGGATTTTCTGAGGTGCAGCATGTCCATTAATTCTGGGTTGGACATGGCTTTATACGTCAGGCACAGACCGCCTCTGAGCAGGCGGTATGCCACTGAGTAGAGCTGGAGTTTCATTAACCGGGCAGCATATAGTATCTGTTTGAGCCCTTTGATCCTCTTGGTGAGGTACTTTTGGGGTCTTTCCAGTTGCTGCAGGTGTCTGGTAAGGTACATCCCAAAAGGGGCATTGTACTCAATTATGGGCCTGATGAGGGATGAGTAAAGAGGCACGATGACCACCCCTGTTCTAGATGTGAATCCCTTCATGATTAGGTGGGCTATATAAAATGTTTTTCTAACCACTTTGGCCACGTGGTTGTCAAATGAGAGATTGCTATCAACTTGGGTCTCCAGGTCCCTAATTACTTCTTCTGTACTTAATGGATTACCACCTATGTGGTAATTTGTGGGCACTTTGTTTTTGCCAAAGGGGATGACTATACACTTTTTGGCGTTTAGCTTGAGGCCATGGCTCTGGCACCAGTTGTCTTTTTCTATGAGGCCCTTTTGGAGGATGCTTGTGTCGGCTGGAGTGTTGATTATGGCGCCCAGTTTGCAGTCATCTGCAAACTTGATCAGCCACAGTCCTTCTGTGTTGGCCTGTACCTCAGAGAAATATATACCGAACAAGAGAGGTCCCAGGACTGAGCCTTGTGGGACGCCACTTGTAGCTGGTTTGGAGTCTGACATGGCTCCAGCAATTCTAACCATGTGGGTTCTGTCCTTGAGCTGGTTTGCAACCCATCTAGTGACATAGGGGTTTATATTTAAGATGGTGAGCTTATCTATAATGCCCAAGTGGGGTATTGTATCGAAGGCTTTTGTGAGGTCCAGGTAGGCTGTGTGGACCACCTTCCCCTCGTCAATGGCCTTAGTGACTGTTTCAAAGAAATCAACCAGGTTTAAGAGGCAGGATCTGCCCTTAACAAAGCCAAACTGGGTAGGATCCAGTTTCTGTAAGTCCCCAATATCTTTATTTATGAGGTCCATGATGATCCTTTCCATAGCTTTGCAGACCAAGCTAGTCAGGCTTATGGGGCGATAGTTTCCAGGAACCGTTGAGGCACCACCTTTGTGGAGAGGGACCACTGTTGCTGTACGCCACTCTTTCGGTACATATCCTGTAGTAAGGCTGAGATTGAACAGTAGTTTTATGTTTGGGTTTAGCTCTTCTTGGAGTTCATGTAGGATGCAGCCCGGGACACCGTCTGGTCCCATTGATGCTGTGTTTTTTGCTTTGGAGAGGGCAGCTCTTACCTGAGCATCTGAGATGTCAGGGGGGCAGCACTCTGCTGGGATAGATATTTGCCCTTTTGGTGGGGAGAAGTTTGCGCTGAACCTGTCAGCTAGGATGTTGGCAATGTCTGTGGGTTCGGTGTATTTTTTTTGTCATTTTGGACTAATTCTGAGCATATCTGGGAATTCCCACCCAGGTTCCTAACATAACTAAAGAAAGCCTTGTGATTATCCTTAGTGTCTTGTGCAATTTTTCTCTCGAAGCTGGCATTAGACGATTTTATGAGTGCCCGTAGTTTTTTGCTAATACTGATCAGAGATGCCTTCCCTTTTTGGGATTTTGCTCTATCATGTAGTAGCTTCCTCCTTCTGTTGTATAGTTTGTTTATGGCTGGGGTCCATGAGACAGGATGTCTGCCTTTGGAGGATTGGGACTTGGTTTTATTTGGGATTGCATGATCCATCTGTTCCTGAAGGTGTTCATAGAATGCGTTTATAAAGGATTCTGCGGTCTGGGCCGCATTTTCCACAGGCCAGGGGGCTTTGAAGGATTCCACCTCAGTTTTGAGGAGTGTGAAATTTGCATTAGAGAAGTTTTTCACTGTGGTTTTCAGGGCAGGGGGTGGAGTCGGGATGTGAATGTCCAGTGAGATTAGTTTATGGTCTGATCTTACCAATGAGGGATACACTTCTGGTCTGGAGCATAGAGTCCCCATGTTGGTGATGATCAGGTCCAGTATGTTTTCCCCTCTTGTGGGAGTGGTAACAAGTTGTTCCATAGCATTTGAGTTTATAAATTCTAGGAACCTTTGGGCTAGGGTGTTGGAGCTAGAGTAATGCTCCCAGCCTATATTTGGGTAGTTGAAGTCACTCAATATAATGGTGTTTGGAGAGACCTTCATATTTTCCAGTGTTCTCAGGAAGGCCAAGTGGGGTTCCTGGGTTTGGGAGGGTGGTCTGTAGCAGGCTATAAACTGGAAGGCAGTTTTACCCACTGTTAGTTGCACATGGATAGTCTCTGATGCTTCGTGCTGTGCCACCAACCTGGAGGTTTGGGTATCTTTGATGAATATTGATACTCCCCCTCCTTTTGTGGTTCGGTCCAAGTTTTGGCACCGAAAAGCATGGTATGAGGTATAACCTGGTAGTGCTGGGGTGCTCTTGGGAGCCTTGAACCAGGTTTCTGTTACTGCACAGATATCGATGTTCTCCATGCTAAGGAGAGTTTTGAGTGCATGCATCTTGAGGTTTAGACTTCTGGCGTTGAGTAGCATTACTCTTAGTTTCCTTATCCCTTGTGATACCTATGGAGGTGGGTTTGTCTTTTGAGCCTTGCCTAAAAAAGGCACTATGGGGGTAGCAAGAGCCTTTGCCAATATCCAAAAGCCCAGGGGTGACAGGTGCAAGCCGTCCCTAGCGAAGCATCGTGGCTTGTCGAGCATGTCATCCCAGGCTGACAGGCATTGGATCCCCTTTGAATGACACCAATACTTAAGCCAATTGTTGAAATTGATCATCTTGTCTTCATATTGTGGCATCATTCTTGGTGAGGGTAAGATGCTACTCAAGGTCAGGGTCATACCGGCCTGGGCTACATGCTCAGAGCTCCTCTATGTCTCTTTTCATGTAGTCCAGGGAGGTACGTCTCAGGTCATTCACACCATCATGGACAATGACTGAATCATATTTGTACTTGCCTTGGAGTGACCTGAGTGCTTGTGTTATGTGGCGGATCCTAGCGCCCGACAGGCAGCTCACCGTGACCTTCTCCTTGTTCAGCCTGGTTAGCGGGATGTCAGTGTGCCTGACGATAGAGTCACCTATTACAAGTGTATCAGGTGTGTCGTTTAGCCTTAAGGGCTGTGACTGTTCGGCACACCGGCTTTGTGAGCTATGTGTTGTACGTGTTTTGTTTTGGGATAGCGGTTGCTTGGGTGTTTGCTTTGGAGGTCTCTGCTGCTTAGGTAGATTTTTATTTAGAGCCTCTGAGTATGTTTTTGTGTGTTTATGTGTTTGGTTTGCTGTTGTGGTAGGTCTATGTGAGACTGGAATTGTAGTGAGTGTGGTTTCCTTCTCCTCCTGACTGGTTACGCCAGTACTGAGTTGAGAGAGCTTAGCCTCCAGTGTGGCTATATGGTTGCATCTCTCACATGTGTTGGAATTTGTTGGGAGGAGGAGAGGGTTGTCTATTTACATGAGGCAGTTGCAACATTGCCTCAAGATTCCCAGATTCACCAGCTGGACCAGAGAGGAGATTGACAACTGACCTTTGGACATGCTAGAATAGTACTGGGAATTCCTTTATAATTGAAAAAAAAAGGGCTAATGGGGAACAAGGTACTCAAGGGGAGTTTGTGAGGGTGTAGTGCTTTTAATTTTTTAGTGCTGACTTATATAATTGCTTTAGTGGGCAAGTGCCAGGTAACTTAAATGCAATGTGTTACAGGTAACTTAAATGCAAAAACGACAAACAGTAACTTTTTTTCAAGTGAAACAAGGAAATAAGTACAGTAAGCAATGCAGATATCACTAGGGATCCGCAGAAGCACTGAAAAGCCACGTTTTAGGTGGAATTAGCATTTCAGGGAAATACCAAGCAAACAAACAACAAGCATACAAACAAAACTAGATTCAGCAGGCCTGGATCTAGTCTATGCTACAGCAAATAAGGTGTACCAATTTCAGTAATAAACAGTTCAAATATGCAGGCACTATAAGCCTTTAACCAGAAATTCCCAGCTCAGAAGGGCAGAGTCCAGCCTCTCCTCCCACAAGAGTGCAGGCCATGAACCTTCTTAATGTAAAATAACTGGCCTGAAGCCCAAGTGCTTAAACCAGAACTAATATACTTTTAGAATAACAGACACTGAGCCCTCAATCAGCAGTTCCCAACTTAGAAGGATATAAGCTACCTGTCCTGCCACCACAGTGCAGGCCACAAACCTTCCTAATGTAAAACAACTGGTCTGAAGCTCAAGTGCTTAATCCAAAAGACTTAGAATGATAGCTACACTTTAATCAAGTTACTACCAAGCAGTAATAAATACAATTGAATACTTTAAAGAATGCCTGGATTAGTGCTCAAGTTATACAAACAAAGCTAGATTCAGCAGGCCTGGATCTAGTCTATGCTACAGCAAACAAGGTGTACCAATTTCAGTAAGAAGCAGTTCAAATATGCAGGTACTATAAGCCTTTAACCAGAAATTCCCAGCTCAGAAGGGCAGAGTCCAGCCTCTCCTCCCACAAGAGTGCAGACCACGAACCCTTCTAATGTAAAATATCTGGCCTGAAGCCCAAGTGCTTAAACCAGAATTAATACACTTTTAGAATAACAGACACTGAGCCCTCAATCAGCAGTTCTCAACTTAGAAGGATGTAAGCTACCTGCTCTGCCACCACAGTGCAGACCACAAACCTTCTTAATGTAAAACAAATGGTCTGAAGCCCAAGTGCTTAAACTAAAAGGCTTAGAATGAGATATACCAAGCAGTAATAAATACAATTGAGTACTTTTAAGATGACGCAAAAGCAAAATAAAGTAGGAAGAAACACAAATACGGTAAAAGCAGATCATTTTTTTTTTCAGAAAAGTAGCAAAAACAGTAGTAAAAACAATTGACATGCAGTGTAAGCTGGCACACTTGAGTATGTAGCAATATTAGTCCACACACAGTTTGAAAAAATGTAATTAAATTAAAAAGGCCTAAAAGCAAGTGCAGAAAGGGTTTATTAGGTAGAGTGCGGTAGAGATGGGACTGGGGGAGTATTCTAGATCAAATCTACAGTAGGGCGGGCACTGCAAAAGCCGCCAAATTTAAACTACAACCAAGAACAGGGGGGGGGGCAGTTTCAACAGAGATGTGAGGAATCAGAGAGCAAATTATAAAACCAAAAAAAATATATACTGATCTCTGTATATTTGCAGAACAGTAAGACAACAGATATCTAAGACACAATTTAGCTCTATAATACAGAATAATACAGAAAAATATACTCAGCTCTATATATTTGCAGATAGTCTTGTAAGGCTGTCTCTCAACACACAGGTTCCACTTTAAAATGTTAAAAGAGGCAAAAGCAAAATAAGGTAATAAAGTAGGAAGAAACACAAATACAGTAAGGCAGATGAAGTGTAAACATTTTTTTTTGAGATGGAGGAAACAGAGCAGATTAAGATACTATTGGGGAATGCCCTTCCCAAGTGCTCTCTCTGTAGACTGCAGAGGAGATGGGACTGGTAAGAGTATCCAAAATCAAAATATGATCTCACTGTACTCAGTTGAGTGAGCGAATGAGATGGGTCCAGGAGAAGTGTGCAAAGAGAGATTTAGAGCAGGGGCGGGCAATTCCAAAGCCACCCAAGATTAACACCACAACAAGAAACAGGGAGGGGGGCTGGGGAACTACTGCAAAGATTCAGAGACACACACAATATTTACTGAATGCAAGACACACAATATTTACTCATTCAAATCTTAAATAAGTGCAGAAAATATACTTAAATCAGCTTATGCCCAGTTGATGTATGCAGAGAAGTCTCAGTAGCCAGCAACTCGATTTAAAATGATTACTAAAAATGTAACCAACACAGATTTTAATGCTAACAGAAACCCCCAAGCTATTTAACACTTAACAAAGGAATTTCACAGCAGTCTAACAACTACTGCAGAGATTCAGAGACACACACAATATTTACTGAATGCAAGACACACAATATTTACTCACTCAAATCTTAAATAAGTGCAGAAAATATACTTAAATCAGCTTATGTCCAGTTGATGTATGCAGAGAAGTCTCAGTAGCCAGCAACTCGATTTAAAATGATTACTAGAAATGTAACCAACACAGATTTTAATGCTAACAGAAACCCCAAGCTATTTAACACTTAACAAAGGAATTTCACAGCAGTCTAACAACTACTGCAGAGATTCAGAGACACACACAATATTTACTGAATGCAAGACACACAATATTTACTCACTCAAATCTTAAATAAGTGCAGAAAATATACTTAAATCAGCTTATGTCCAGTTGATGTATGCAGAGAAGTCTCAGTAGCCAGCAACTCGATTTAAAATGATTACTAGAAATGTAACCAACACAGATTTTAATGCTAACAGAAACCCCCAAGCTATTTAACACTTAACAAAGGAATTTCACAGCAGTCTAACTACTACTGCAGAGATTCAGAGACACACACAATATTTACTGAATGCAAGACACACAATATTTACTCACTCAAATCTTAAATAAGTGCAGAAAATATACTTAAATCAGCTTATGTCCAGTTGATGTATGCAGAGAAGTCTCAGTAGCCAGCAACTCGATTTAAAATGATTACTAAAAATGTAACCAACACAGATTTTAATGCTAACAGAAACCCCCAAGCTATTTAACACTTAACAAAGGAATTTCACAGCAGTCTAACAACTACTGCAGAGATTCAGAGACAGACACAATATTTACTGAATGCAAGACAGACAATATTTACTCACTCAAATCTTAAATAAGTGCAGAAAATATACTTAAATCAGCTTATGTCCAGTTGATGTATGCAGAGAAGTCTCAGTAGCCAGCCTCGATTTAAAATGATTACTAGAAATGTAACCAACAAAGATTTTAATGCTAACAGAAACCCCCAAGCTATTTAACACTTAACAAAGGAATTTCACAGCAGTCTAACAACTACTGCAGAGATTCAGAGACACACAATATTTACTGAATGCAAGACACACAATATTTACTCACTCAAATCTTAAATAAGTGCAGAAAATATAAATCAGCTTATGTCCAGTTGATGTATGCAGAGACGTCTCAGTAGCCAGCAACTCGATTTAAAATGATTACAAGAAATGTAACCAACACCAATTTTAATGCTAACAGAAACCCGCAAGCTATTTAACACTTAACAAAGGAATTTCACAGCAGTCTAACTACTACTGCAGAGATTCAGAGACACACACAATATTTACTGAATGCAAGACACACAATATTTACTCACTCAAATCTTAAATAAGTGCAGAAAATATACTTAAATCAGCTTATGTCCAGTTGATGTATGCAGAGAAGTTTCAGTAGCCAGCAACTCAATTTAAAATGATTACTAGAAATGTAACCAACACAGATTTTAATGCAAACAGAAACCCCCAAGCTATTTAACACTTAACAAAGGAATTTCACAGCAGTCTAACAACTACTGCAGAGATTCAGAGACACACACATTATTTACTGAATGCAAGACACAGAATATTTACTCACTCAAATCTTAAATAAGTGAATAAAATATACTTAAATCAGCTTATGTCCAGTTGATGTATGCAGAGAAGTCTCAGTAGCCAGCAACTTGATTTAAAATGATTACTAGAAATGTAACCAACACAGATTTTAATGCTAACAGAAACCCCCAAACTATTTAACACTTAAAGGAATTTCACAGCAGTCTAACAACTACTGCAGAGATTCAGAGACACACACAATATTTACTGAATGCAAGACACACAATATTTACTCACTCAAATCTTAAATAAGTGCAGAAAATATACTTAAATCAGCTTATGTCCAGTTGATGTATGCAAAGAAGTCTCAGTAGCCATCAACTCGATTTAAAATGATTACTAGAAATGTAACCAACACAGATTTTAATGCTAACAGAAACCCCCAAGCTAATTAACACTTAACAAAGGAATTTCACAACAGTCTAACAACTACTGCAGAGATTCAGAGACACACGCAATATTTACTGAATGCAAGACACACAATATTTACTCACTCAAATCTTAAATAAGTGCAGAAAATATACTTAAATCAGCTTATGTCCAGTTGATGTATGCAGACAAGTCTCAGTAGCCAGCAACTTGATTTAAAATTATTACTAGAAATGTAACCAACACAGATTTTAATGCTAGCAGAAACCCCCAAGCTAATTAACACTTAACAAAGGAATTTCACAGCAGTCTAACAACTACTGCAGAGATTCAGAGACACACACAATATTTACTGAATGCAAGACACACAATATTTACTCACTCAAATCTTAAATAAGTGCAGAAAATATACTTAAATCAGCTTATGTCCAATTGATGTATGCAGATAAGTCTCAGTAGCCAGCAACTCGATTTAAAATGATTACTAGAAATGCAACCAAGAGAGATTTTAATGCTAGCAGAAACCCCAAGCTATTTAACACTTAACAAAGGAATTTCACAGCAGTCTAACAACTACTGCAGAGATTCAGAGACACACACAATATTTACTGAATGCAGGAAACACAATATTTACTCACTCAAATCTTAAATAAGTGTAGAAAATATACTTAAATCAGCTTATGTCCAGTTGATGTATGCAGACAAGTCTCAGTAGCCAGCAACTCAATTTAAAATGATTACTAGAAATGTAACCAACACCGATTTTAATGCTAACAGAAACCCCCAAGCTATTTAACACTTAACAAAGGAATTTCACAGCAGTCTAACAACTACTGCAGAGATTCAGAGACACACACAATATTTACTGAATGTAAGACACACAATATTTACTCACTCAAATCTTAAATAAGTGCAAAAAATATACTTAAATCAGCTTATGTCCAGTTGATGTATGCAGAGAAGTCTCAGTAGCCAGCAACTTGATTTAAAATGATTAATAGAAATGTAACCAACACAGATTTTAATGCTAACAGAAACCCCCAAGCTATTTAACACTTAACAAAGGAATTTCATGGCAGTCTAACAACTACTGCAGAGATTCAGAGACACACACAATATTTACTGAATGCAAGACACAAAATATTTACTCACTCAAATCTTAAATAAGTGCAGAAAATATACTTAAATCAGCTTATGTCCAGTTGATGTATGCAGAGAAGTCTCAGTAGCCAGCAACCCGATTTAAAATGATTACTAGAAATGTAACCAACACAGATTTTAATGCTAACAGAAACCCCCAAGCTATTTAACACTTAACAAAGGAATTTCACAGCAGTCTAACAACTACTGCAGAGATTCAGAGACACACACAATATTTACTGAATGCAAGACACACAATATTTACTCACTCAAATCTTAAATAAGTGCAGAAAATATAAATCAGCTTATGTCCAGTTGATGTATGCAGAGACATCTCAGTAGCCAGCAACTCGATTTAAAATGATTACTAGAAATGTAACCAACACCGATTTTAATGCTAACAGAAACCCCCAAGCTATTTAACACTTAACAAAGGAATTTCACAGCAGTCTAACTACTACTGCAGAGATTCAGAGACACACACAATATTTACTGAATGCAAGACACACAATATTTACTCACTCAAATCTTAAATAAGTGCAGAAAATATACTTAAATCAGCTTATGTCCAGTTGATGTATGCAGAGAAGTTTCAGTAGCCAGCAACTCGATTTAAAATGATTACTAGAAATGTAACCAACACAGATTTTAATGCTAACAGAAACCCCCAAGCTATTTAACACTTAACAAAGGAATTTCACAGCAGTCTAACAACTACTGCAGAGATTCAGAGACACACACAATATTTACTGAATGCAGGAAACACAATATTTACTCACTCAAATGTTAAATAAGTGAAGAAAATATACTTAAATCAGCTTATGTCCAGTTGATGTATGCAGAGAAGTCTCAGTAGCCAGCAACTCGATTTAAAATGATTACTAGAAATGTAACCAACACAGATTTTAATGCTAACAGAAACCCCCAAGCTATTTAACACTTAAGAAAGGAATTTCACAGCAGTCTAACAACTACTGCAGAGATTCAGAGACACACACAATATTTACTGAATGCAAGACACACAATATTTACTCACTCAAATTTTAAATAAGTGCAGAAAATATACTTAAATCAGCTTATGTCCAGTTGATGTATGCAGAGACGTCTCAGTAGCCAGCAACTCGATTTAAAATGATTACTAGAAATGTAACCAACACAGATTTTAATGCTAACAGAAACCCCCAAGCTATTTAACATTCAACAAAGGAATTTCACAGCAGTCTAACAACTACTGCAGAGATTCAGAGACACACACAATATTTACTGAATGCAAGACACACAATATTTACTCACTCAAATATTAAATAAGTGCAGAAAATATATTTAAATCAGCTTATGTCCAGTTGATGTATGCAGAGAAGTCTCAGTGGCCAGCAGCTCGATTTAAAATTGTCTGGAATTAGAACTCCTACTTAACTAGTTTATAACAATATTGCATGACAGAGTTATAGGACGCACCACAGAGATTATTGGGCTACTCATTCCCCAAAGGTGTATTTCAAAGTGAATGACATCAGCAGGCTTGCCAAAGTAAGGCATTTGAATTGTAGTGGGTGTGACTAGCCTAAAAAGCATTGCCCCCTACACAGACAAACACACAGTTGCCATGTTGGGGATTAGAACTCCTACCTAACTAGTTTATTACACTACAGCATTATGCAGTTATAGGACAGACCACATAGATTACTGGGCTATTCTTTGCCCAATGGTGTATTTATTTCAAAGTGAATGACACCAGCAGGCTTGCCATAGTAAGGCATTTGAATTGTAGTGAGTGTGACTAGTCTAAAAAGCATTGATTCCCTACACAGCTGCCACATCTGGGATTATAACTCCTACCTAACTAGCATATCACACTACAGCATTATGCAGTTATAAGACATGCCACAGAGATTACTGGGCTATTCTTCCCCAAATGTGTATTTCACAGTGACTGACATCAGCAGGCTTGTCATAGTAGGGCTATGGAAGGGCAGTGTGTGTGCATGGGCCATAACCCATTCATCTAGAGGTAGACACACCCCACTCAGCCACACAGGCTTATATTCTGCAGGTATGTGTATACAACTGCTAGATGACTACTGCCTTGTACAGTCATGTTGCACAGTTAGCACTGGCACCACAGAGTCTATAATGCTGAGGGATACCAGTGGCTAATTTTTACTGTGAGTGACATCTACACATCATGTGGTTGTAACCATTTGGCTGTGTGCTGGGTGGGACAGGTGTTATGATGGAAGGCTCTTTGTCACTGTCACTCTCTTCCACACATCTATGTATGTGCACATTTGGCATATTATAGTGTGTTGTCCTTGGATATGTGTGTATTCCTATCCAATGTGTGTGCAAAGCATGATTGGTGTATACTGAGAAGTGTATGCACTAACATCTGCAACTGTCAGATATGTATGGTTCACTCTTGTTGCCAGACATGAGCTTCATTTGTTTAAGTGTATGAGCATACCCAGTATGACCTTTCAGTATGTTGTTGTCTGACATTGCCTTAATTTCTCTAAGTGTTAATGTTGTCTGACATTGCCTTCATTTCTCTAAGTGTGGGAGCATGCCCAGTATGCCCTTCTGTATTGCATGTGTGGATCCATTCCAGGTAGATTGTGTCAAAGTACAGACTTCTGTATTCTACACCTACAGCTAGCAAACTGTTTTCTGTAGGATATATGTAGATCAGTTAGCAATATGGGGTCAAATTGGCCAAGGGATAATGGGTACTGTAGGTAATTGTGTCTGTGCTGCTTCTGCTACATGGTACTGGTGTTAGCAGAGATATGCAGACATCTGTAATGTTACACACTGTGATGTTTTATTTCCTCAAGTACTGTCAGTTAGACATTTTTGCTCACAGTGATGTCCTGCGGAACACAGGGTGAATGCAGCTGTGTCCAGTATTGTGGTCCAACACCTACATATTCCTGAAAACTAATGCCATTCTGGAGGGGGAGCTGCAAGCACTTGCTGCTGGGTTTGTGTAACCAGTTCAGCACCTTGATACAGTGGTGGCAGAGGATCCCATACTTATACATCCATTGACATGACAGTATGGCCTTATCTTGCCGTGGCAATACCTCACAGCTGTACGGATACACATAGGTTACCCAGAGGCAGAGGTCATAATTCAGGACATTACCCCTATTGTGGTGTATGGGCAGGTTTGCAGCCACCCATTTTTGTGTTTGCAGCCAGGGATAGTATGTGCACATGGCTGTGTTTTGGACTTCGCACATTCCATGCTGCCCAATCTCCCACCCCCCCTCTATTCTATCCTCTTTCATACATTATGCAAACATTCTATGATACTTTCCCTATAGTTATCATCTCATCACAGCAGTGTGTTGGTGTTGGTCCACAGTTCATGCAGTGGGACATGGTTGACATGTTACTGTGGTTTGTTCACATGGCCTTGCATATGGGTTCTGTGGACTGTGTTATGTTATTATTTGGGAGTCCATCACATAACATACATTGGCAGTACGGGTGAGATGCAGACATTTGGCAGAGGACTGTAGGCTATTTGGTAGTGATGCAGGCCAGCTGTAGCAAGCCATTGCATTTGGTCAGTCCTACAGTACCAGACTGCCATACAGTATATTCCCCTGGGGTGACAGTATTGATCAGGTGGTGTGGATGCTAGCAGCGTGCTGCTTACAGCTATGGACACACCTGCATGGGACACCTGCACAGCATGTTGCATTCTTTTGCTATTGCCATACACAGGTAGGGGTCATATTGTACCCATTCCCAACAGTAGGGATAAGACCGGAGAGGTACCTGTGGCTGGTGGTTGGGTGAGCTCGGTGCATGTGTGCTATGGACACTACTTGCAGCTGACTCACAGATATGCATGGGGCATTCCACTTATGTTGGCTTGTGCAGGGACATCAGCTGTTTCCCAGTACATCATTCCTATGACCTTTGTGATCTGCAAGTGTTTGGCCAGATGACGTCGGTATTTCCTACTACAAGCCCAGATAATGTGATGCAAACCTGTATGTACAAATCCAAGGGTGTGTCCATTTCATGGTTACACATTATACACTGTCTCTCTGGGGTACTTTCCCCTGTGTACTGCTTGTATATCTGGCCCAGCAGTCATGCCATGTCCATCTTTTAGATGGTGACACATATTACCTCCATACATTTATAATGGCTTACTGCTAGAATGTGTTATACTGGGGAGCATTGTGTTTGACACTGCAGTTGTGAGGACTTGGCCCTGTCATCAGCAGTACTGGGCAATGGCCACCAGGTCAAACCTCACCATGCATACATACTGACCACTCTTACACAATATGAAGCACACACCAACCTGACACACGCATACCTGCATATTGTACAAATGCTACAATCTATCCTACTACCTTGGCCACCTTAGGTCATCTGTGCTTCATTGGTATTATACCTACACATACATGTTACTCCATTTCTACATTGGATTGGAGGGGGGCACACCTGACTGTTACTACATTTCTACCTAGAATTGGAGGGGGGCACACTTGACTATTACAACGTGTTTACATCGGATTTGGGGGGGGCACATCAGACTGTCACTACATTTCTACATAGGAATGGGGGGCACACCTGACTGTTTCTACATTTCTACATAGGATTGGGTGGGCACACCTGACTGTTTCTACATTTCTACATAGGATTGGTGAGGCACACCTGACTGTTTCTACATTTCTACATAGGATTGGGGGGCACACCTGACTGTTTCTGCATTTCTACATAGGATTGGGGGGCACATCTGACATTTATACATATTTGCTATGCTGACTAGAGACATATCAGTGTACTACAGGTCTTAGGTTTGATTGACCTACGTATCAGTTTCTGACTTCTTACCCTTCAGAAGTAACATCCCACTGCCTGACCTGACGTAGTCTGTCTGTGTAGGCCTAGGGGGGGAGGTTACCCATAGGCATCATTCATAGGCCTTAGCACAGCCTTTGTTTGTGTTTGTCTACACCTGTCCTGCTGGCTGAGACTGTTGTTGGGTATGTGAACCTCCCTGACTAACATGTGTGTGTCATATGGACACACATGTGGCCCAACACATTTCCTGCAATGGATTTGTTCACCATGTGTAGTACTGGCTACTATGGTGACACCAGTATCTGTTGCAGATCTCATGCTGCCACTATATGTGTCTACTAATTGCTGGCATCGCATTCAGCCACCTGATTCCCTAGCATGCTCACATCCGTACCATAGATACAAGTAACAACACATACTACTCCATTCAGCAATTGGTAAGAAGAGTGACTTACCTTGTGGGTGTGCCAGTATTGAGGATGGTGCTAGAGGGCTGCCTATGTCGGATGCACATAGTACACTCCCGATACATGTTTGAGCACAGGCAGTATCATGTTTGGCATCCCTTTTGCTGTATGTGCAAGTCAGAGAAAGGTGTCATTCCCTGGATCTCCACTTTGTCAGTGTATGCGCTATGCATTGCCTCTTTGCCAAGGCCAGGGCATACTGGGCACACCTCCTTCTGCCTACTGGAGCAAGCTCGGGTTGTTCCTCCTCCAAATCCTCTGTGCCTGTGCAGGTCTTGGCAATGGTGGGGTGCTGTGTGGCCCTGCCCCATGCTGTTCCTGCTGCAGCTGTTTCTGCAAGATCATATTATGTAGCATGGCACATACGATGACAATCTGGGTACATGTAGCTGGGGAGTATTTCAAGGCTTCACCGGATGTGTCCAGGCACTGGAACCGTGACTTGAGCATCCCAAACACACACTCTATTATAATTCTAGTCTGTGCGTGTGCCTCATTATGGACTTCTTGTTCAGGTGTGTGTGCATTTCTGATGGGTGTCATCAGCCACGGCTCCAGTGCATATCCAGCATCCCCACTAGGTTACCATAAGGGATGTCTCCATTGGTGAATCTCTGGTACAGCTGTGTCAGATGCCAGATGTGGGAATCGTGATAGCTTCCAGGGCAGCCAGCACAGACATTCATTATAATGCCCTGGGCATTGCACATGACCTGGCAGTTGATGGAGGGGAAGCCCTTGCGGTTGATGTAGACCCTACCCGGCTCACCGGGTGGTGCTTTGATGTATATGTGCATGCAGTCTATATGCTATTTGGTGGAAGAGAAGCATATTGCTGGTCAACGCCTCACGTGTGTTGGGGAAATATACGTGCTCACTGGCATGTGCTGCCATGGCATCCAGGAACTGGTGGAGTACCCTGGATGCTGATACCTGTGAGATCCCCATGATATCCCCAGTTGGCCTTTGGAAAGTACCTGTGAATAGTATTCTTAGGCCTACACATACCTTGGTATCCACTGGGATGGGTTCCCCTCTGTTAGTTCTGTGTGCGAGGCGTGGCTGGCAGAGCTCAACAATTTGCTGTAGGAGGTCCATGTCCACCCTATAGAGCTCCACTATCTCCAGCTCATGTAACATCTGGTAGGTTACCCTGGGTCTGTACACTCTTCTCCATCTCCTCATTGTGGGTTGGTCGACAGCATTCTCATCCTCATCACCCTCAGCCTCTTCCACATGTTGATGTATGATAGCTACTGCAGCACCTATGATTTTGTTGTTTTTGTTTGTTAATATTTCTACACTTGTATACATCGGTGGTGTAGAGTATGTGGGAAAAACCAGAGGGAAAGTTGGTTGCATAGTTCATAGTACTGTTCTGGGCTGGGCTGCTGCCTGTGTAATTGGCTGATTCTGATACATTTCACCTGTCAGCTATGCTAGTTCTCCTTGATTACCTTCCTACTGTTGTTTTCCCTTCCCATTGCCTTCCAGGTTAGGCCTGGGGGTGCGCCACACAAACGCAGTGCTCAAATGTGCACAGAGCTGCTATTTCCTGGTTTACTTATTTTTTTCCTTTAAAACCCAGTGCATGGCGAGCACACCCGCTTAGGCAATATAAAGAGTGCTAGCCAGCCTCAGACACACCCCTTGCTTAGCTCTGCTAAGCTAAGGGCAAACCCGAGCCACAGGGCTCCAATCCACTTATGGTATGCCTGATACGCCCCCATAATGTTAGCTAACTCCTAGGCTTGCACCAAGCTATTCCTGCACTTACACTGTTGGATGCTGACTAGCATTGAGGGGAAATCTGGGATTCAGTATCATTCCGCTCATTTGCATAGGATTGCCTGCTGATGCATAGTTACAGGTCCCACACTGAGCCTCCCCCCTTAGCAACCACTATTCACTGGCCATGTTGTCTTCTGTCTACCATTGAGTATAATGGCAAAATAGTGATTTTGGTTAGAATGCTTATTTCAGGTTATTTGTTTTATTTTTCGCCTGATCCCATTTGTGTGTTGCTGCCCTATGTTTAAACAGCTGAAATTGGCTAAAAAAAAAATAAAAGTTATTTATTTATTTATTTTTAACTGTTTTCCATTACAATGGCCATATATTTGGCCACTGGCATGCTTTACACATTATATACACCCTTTATTTGGAGCTGTCATGGCTCTGTTTTATAGTTTGCAGAAATGTACTCGGTTACTAACTGAGTACATTTCTACAGATTACACTAGTCCTGCACGGCTGGCTGCCAGTTCTCTGGATCACAAATTCACCTCATTTGCATGGTTTTCACCTGCATCTGTGCAGGAATAGTGCAGGAGAACTCGTGCACGTCCCTGCAGTTTCTTCCTGGATTGCATGGCGGACATATTGCCTCCTGGAGCTTCTGCACTGTTCCTGCACACCATGCAGGGCTCGCTAAATCCAGGGGAAAGTTTTTTCTTCAGTCAGTTGGCCTTATTTCTTTAAAGCACAAAAAGAATATAACTTTTCAGCTGGGTTAATAGCATTAATTTCAAAGTCGTACATGTGCTTACGTGAAAATAGTTTCCTGTCTTTCTAATTCCTTTAAATTAAAAAAGGTACTAAAGTTATTTCTGCTACTTTTTGCATTAGGAATAGAACCTTTTTCTAAGTTTATTAGGTAAAACAAAAATATTTATGGTACAAAAATAGAAGATATTTGGAACAAAAGATTCATCTCTGTGGATGATATTCATAGGTTCATAGGTTCATAGGTTCATACTAGGCTATCTGCCCAAGGGCATTTATAAGCCTAGCCCATAGTTATGTGGCTTTCGCCACCCCTTTAGTTTGAATAAAAACTATGCCTATCATTTTTCTGTGCCTCTGTCAAGCAGTGACACTGAAGTAATCCCTGGGGTATATCTGCGATCTCCCATCCATTGGTCAAGATTCCTCTTGAACAAGGCCAGCGAGGTGCTCTGCCTCACATGTACCGGGATTTTGTTCCACAGCATAGGGAGTCTCTGGGTGATGAATCTGTCCCTCCAGCACGTTCTGTTTATAACCGTGTCAAGGTTTAAGTCTCCTGCCCTTGTGGTTCTGAGGGATCTAGATTTTTTGAGGTGAAGCATATTCATCAAATCTGGGTTTGACATGGCCTTATATGTCAGGCACAGGTCACCTCTGAGCAAGCGGTATGAGACTGAATAAAGCTGGAGTTCTTTCAGTTGGGCAGCATAAGACATATTTTTGAGACCCTTTATCCTTTTGGTGAGGAACATTTGGGGCCTTTCAAGCTGCATCAGGTGTCTGGTCAGATACATTCCGAACGGGGCATTGTACTCAATCATAGGTCTAATGAGTGATGAGTACAGGGAGACGATGACCTCCCTTGATCTAGATGTGAATCCCTTCATGATCAGGTGGGCGATATAGAAGGTTTTCCTAACTACTTTAGCAACATGAGTGTCAAACGAAAGACTACTGTCAACTTGGGTCCCCAGATCCCTGATGACTTTTTCTGTGCTCAGTGGATTGTCACCTATATGGTAGCTAGGGGTAACCTTGTTTTTCCCGAAGGGTATGACTATGCATCTTTTGGCGTTTAACTTCAGGCCATGGCTCTGGCACCAGTTATCCATTTCTGTGAGGCCCTTCTGGAGGATATCTGTGTCAGATGTGTTTTCGACTATGGCCCAGTTTGCAGTCATCTGCAAACTTTGTCAGCCATAACCCTCCTGTGTTTGCTTGTACTTCAGAAAAGTAGATGCCGAACAAGAGTGGACCCAGGACTGAGCCCTGTGGGACACCACTTGTGACAGGCTTTGAGTCTGACATGGCTCCAGCAACTCTGACCCTGTGGGTTCTGTCGCTTAGCCAGTTTGCAACCCATCTTGTGATGTATGGGTTTACATTCAAGCTGATGAGTTTTTCGATGATACCTGAGTGGGGTATTGTGTCAAGGCCTTTGCCAGGTCGAGGTAGGCTGTATGGACTGCCTTTCCCTCATCAATGGCCTTGGTGACTGTCTCGAAAAAGTCAACCAAGTTTAAGAGGCAGGATCTGCCTTTGACAAAGCCAAACTGGGTTGGATCCAAAGTCTGCAAGTTCCCTATGTCTTTATTTATGAGTTCCATTATGATCCTCTCCATGGCTTTGCAGATAAGGCTTGTCAAGCTAATGGGCGGTAATTTCCAGGGTCTGTGGAGGCACCGCCTTATGAAGTGGGACCACAGTCGCCGTCGCCACTCCTTGGAGTGCGTATCCTGAGGTGAGGCTAAGATTAAACAGCTGTCCTAACTGTGGGTTTAATTCCTCATTGAGTTCATGAAGCACACAGCCGGGGACACCATCCGGTCCCATTGATGCTGTGTTTTTGCCTTAGTGAGGGCAGTTCTCACCTGGGCGTTGGAGATGTTTGGGGGCTACAATCCTCTGGAATAGATATCTCTCCTTTTGGGGAGGGGAGAAGTTTGCACTGAACCTGTCAGCCAGTATGTTAGCAATGTGTGTAGGTTCAGTAATTTTCACATCATTTTGAACTAATTCTGAGCATATCTGGGAGTTTCCTCCTAGGTTTCTAACATAGCTAAAGAAGGCCTTATGATTGTCTTTAGAGTCCTTGGCGATTTTTCTCTCAAAATTTGCCTTGGATGATTTTATGAGAGCTCTTAGTTTTTACTTATAATGATCAAAGGTGTCTTACCTTTCAAGGATTTTGCTCTATCTTGTAGTAGCTTCCTCCTTTTGTTGTAGAGCTTGTTTATGGCTGGGGTCCACCAGACTGGACGCTTGCCTTTGGTACAGAGAGTCTTAGTTTTGTTTGGGATTGCCTGATCCATGCAGTCCTGTAGGTGCTGGTAGAAGGCATTTGTAAGTGATTCAGCGGTTTGAGTAATGTTTACCACTGGCTCAGGGGCCTTAAAGGAGACCACACTAGTTTTTAGAAGTGTGAAATCGGCTTTTGAGAAGTTTTTCACTGTGGTCTTTTTGTTTCAGGTGGGGCGGGATGAGGACCTCCAGCGAGATTAGTTTATGATCTGATCTCACCAGTGAGGGGTATACTTCGGTGTTGAACATTTTGATCCCATGTTCGTGATGATGAGATCAAGTATGTTTTCACCTCTTGTGGGGATGGTGACTAGTTGTTCCATGGCATTTGAGTTTATGAACTCCAGGAATCTTTGGGTTAGAGTGTTCGGGCTTGAGTAGTGTTCCCAGTCTATATTAGGGTAGTTGAAGTCACCTAGTATGATGGTGTTTGGAGATACATTTATCCCCTCCAATGTTTTCAGGAAGGCCATGTGAGGTTCCTGAGTTTGAGAGGGTGGCCTGTAACATGCTACAAATTGCAGAGCAGTCTTGCCTATGGTTAATTGCACCTGGATGGTCTCTGATGCATCGTGCGTTGCCACCAACCTTGAGGTGTGGGTGTCCTTTATGAATATGGACACCCCTCCTTTCTTGGTGTTGTCCGGATTTTGGGGCGGAACATATGATATGAGGTGAAACCTGTTAGTGCTGGGGTGCTCTCAGGAGCCTTGAACCAGGTTTCTGTCACAGCACAGACATCGATGTTCTCCATATTGAGAAGGGCCTCGAGTGCATGCATCTTGAGATTGAGACTTCTGGCATTGAGCAGCATTACCCTTAGTTTTTTCCTTTTGGTGTTCTAGGGTGGTAGGTTTAGAATTTGAGCCTTGCCTAAAAAGGCACTATGGGGTGGCAAGAGCCTTTGCCAATATCCGAAGCCCAGGGTGACAGGTGCAAGCCGTCCCTTGAAGCAGCGTGGCTTGTCCAGCATGTCATCCCAGGCAGACAGACATTGGATCCCCTTTGAATGACACCAGAATTTAAGCCAATTATTAAAGCTGATCATCTTATCACTGTATTGTGGCATCATTCTAGGTGAAGGTAGGATACTGCTCAAGGTCAGGGTCATACCTGCCTGGGCTACATAATCAGAGAGCTCCTCGGCGTCCCTTTTCATGTAGTCCAAGGAGGTGCGTCTCAGGTCGTTGACACCAGCGTGGACAATGACTGAGTCATACTTGTACCTGCTGTTGAGAGACCTGAGTGCTTGCGTTATGTGGCGGATTCTAGCGCCCGACAGGCAGCTTACTGTGACCTTCTCCTTACTCAGTCTGGTGAGCGGACGCCAGTGTGCCTGACTATGGAATCACCAATGACAAGTGTGTCTGGCATTTTGTTTGGCCTTAAGGGCTGTGACTGTTTGACACTCTGACTGTGTGGTCTATGTGTTGCATGTGTTGGGTCGTGAGGTGGTAGTTGTTTGGGTGTCTGCTTTGGTGGCCTCTGCTGTTTTGGTAAATTTTTGACCAGAGCCTCTGAGTATGTCTTTGTGTGAGTATGTGTATGATTTGAAGTTGTGATGGCACCATGTGTGACTGGGTATGTATTGTGTGTGGTTGCCTTCTCCTCCTGTCTGGTCTTGCCAGTCCTATGTTGAGAGAGCTCAGCCTCCAGTTTGGCCGTATAGTTGCATCTCTCATGTATTTGCGTTTTGTGGGAGAAGGAGAGGATTGTCTGTGTACATGAGGCAATTGTAACATTGCCTCAATATTCCCAGGTTCACCAGTTGAGCTGGAGAGGACACTAGCAACTGATCCCTCGACATACTAGAAGTAGTAGATAAAGAACTTTCAAAGGACTCCGCGGAAGTGGGTTTTGGGCTGGTGGGGTACTATCTATAATAAGAGTGCTTTATCAAGGTGCAAGTACTGTAGGAGTAAGTGCTAGGCTTTACAGATAGAGAATAGTCTACTTGGGAATCAAGTAGAGATGAACTTTTCAGTTATAGGATATGCTGGTTAGATCAGCAGTACAGTTTAGCGTGTTTTATAGCAGGGGGCTGAAGGGAGCTAGGAATTGGCCCAAAACGACCAATGGACTACTAGTTTCTGGCTGAAACTTCACCAAATCGGACAAAAGGCGCTCAGTGCTTCCCACTCCCACTGGTAAGCAAAGAAACTTCCCTCCTTCCTAATAAGGCAATGGATCAGTAACAGGAACTAAAAACAAAGCCCAGGGATCAGCAACTCTGAAACTGGACTACTCTAGTTCAGTAAAGTGGGAAAACAAGAGATTTTTTGTTTTATTACAGAGATAAGGAAAAAAAACAGACAGTAAATGCTATAAATGCTGTAAATCGGCTAGCGCACTTTAGTGTGTAGCCTACAGAAACAATTTGCAACAATTAGTAACTTAAAGTGCAATAAACAGTGTAAAATGCAGAAATCACTTAAAGTAGCAGTAAAACAGGCGAAATGCAGTCGCTAGCTTAATAACAGTGGGAAAGCCACAAAAAATACTTATATCTGGTAGAAAGTCACTCTTTCAGCTCTCTGCTGCTTGGATCACTCTGCAGGCCACCACGAGGATCTGTGCAGAGTTGGTACAAGCTGGAAAACACGTGTTTAGCGTGTTTTATAGCAGGGGCTGAAAGGAGCTAGGAATTGGCCCAAAACGACCAATAGACTACTAGTTTCTGGCTGAAACTTCACCAATTCGGACAAAAGGCTGCTCAGTGCTTCCCACTCCCACTGGTAAGCAAATAAACTTCCTCCTTCCTAATAAGGCAATGGATCAGTAACAGGAACTAAAAACAAAGCCCAGGGATCAGCAACTCTGAAACTGGACTACTCTAGTTCAGTAAGGTGGGAAAACAAGAGATTTTTTTTTTTTTTTTTTTTTTTTTACAGAGACAAGGAAAAACAGACAGTAAATGCTATAAATGCTTTTAAGTGGCTAGCACACTTGAGTGTGTTAGCCTACAGGTAAAATTAAGCAACAAATAACTTTTAAGAGTGCAAAACAGTTAATCAACACAAAAACAGTTTAAATAGAATGCAGAGCTGTATAAACAGGCTAAGATGCAGTCGCTAAGCAGTAAATATTCAAAAAGCCAGAAAAAAATACTTAAATCAGTTATAGCAAATACAGTTATAACAAATGCTCTGAAATATACTGTATATTTCCAATATGTTTGAGAAGGACAGTCAGAACACAAGAAGGTTCAGGCGAAGAAGAAAAAAAGTTTTGTTTTACTTTTTGAAAAGGTAAAAAGGAGGAACAGAAGGCCTTATCAAATGTTCTCTGTATTAAGAAGAATGAGCTAATGACACTAGACTGGGAGGTGTGTCACAGTAGGGGCGGGCAACTGCAAAGCCACCAAGTATAAAGAGCAAGACACCAACAGGGAGGGAGGGTGGGACAAAATAGCCTAAGACAACAAGCTATGAAAGTTTTTAAACAGAAAAAGATTTCTGAAGATTCTGAATAGACAAAGTGCTTTATATATATTAAATTATAAAAACAGTAATCTGTTAAAATAATCAAAAAATACTTATATTTTGTAGCTCAGTTGCGGTCAAACAACTTCTCCAGCCTGCACCAAAGACCAGAAACACAACTTTTTTTTACAAGAACACAAAAGAACCAGCCCCCACAAGCCAAGAGATAATTACACAGAGTAAATGTTTCAGTTTATACAATAGCCTAAGACAACAAGCTATGAAAGTTTTTAAACAGAAAAAGATTTCTGAAGATTCTGAATAGACAAAGTGCTTTATATATATTAAATTATAAAAACAGTAATCTGTTAAAATAATCAATAAATACTTATATTTTGTAGCTCAGTTGCGGTCAAACAACTTCTCCAGCCTGCACCAAAGACCAGAAACACAACTTTTTTTTACAAGAACACAAAAGAACCAGCCCCACTAGCCAAGAGATAATTACACAGAGTAAATGTTTCAGTTTATACAATAGCCTAAGACAGCAAGCTACGAAAGTAGTTTAACAGAAAATGTTTTCTGAAGATTCTGAATAGACAAAGTGCTTTATATATATTAAATTATAAAACAGTAATCTGTTAAAATAATCAAAAATACTTATATTTTGTAGCTCAGTTGCGGTCAAACAACTTCTCCAGCCTGCACCAAAGACCAGAAACACAACTTTTTTTTACAAGAACACAAAAGAACCAGCCCCCACAAGCCAAGAGATAATTACACAGAGTAAATGTTTCAGTTTATACAATAGCCTAAGACAACAAGCTATGAAAGTTTTTAAACAGAAAAAGATTTCTGAAGATTCTGAATAGACAAAGTGCTTTATATATATTAAATTATAAAACAGTAATCTGTTAAAATAATCAAAAATACTTATATTTTGTAGCTCAGTTGCGGTCAAACAACTTCTCCAGCCTGCACCAAAGACCAGAAACACAACTTTTTTTTACAAGAACACAAAAGAACCAGCCCCACAAGCCAAGAGATAATTACACAGAGTAAATGTTTCAGTTTATACAATAGCCTAAGACAACAAGCTATGAAAGATTTAAACAGAAAAAGATTTCTGAAGATTCTGAATAGACAAAGTGCTTTATATATATTAAATTATAAAAACAGTAATCTGTTAAAATAATCAAAAAATACTTATATTTTGTAGCTCAGTTGCGGTCAAACAACTTCTCCAGCCTGCACCAAAGACCAGAAACACAACTTTTTTTTTTACAAGAACACAAAAGAACCAGCCCCCACTAGCCAAGAGATAATTACACAGAGTAAATGTTTCAGTTTATACAATAGCCTAAGACAACAAGCTATGAAAGTTTTTAAACAGAAAAAGATTTCTGAAGATTCTGAATAGACAAAGTGCTTTATATATATTAAATTATAAAAACAGTAATCTGTTAAAATAATCAAAAAATACTTATATTTTGTAGCTCAGTTGCGGTCAAACAACTTCTCCAGCCTGCACCAAAGACCAGAAACTAACAATAGGGAATATAGAAAATCACTAGAACATATAATTAGTTCTATGAGGCAATGTGAAACTATTTTGAACTTTAAATTTAATCATAATAAAATAAGTACATTAGTAATCAATAAGAAATTTATAAAAAACATTTATATAAAAATATTCTGATTTCAATTGGAATAACTCTCAAATTAAATATCTTGTTATCATCATTACGTCTAATAGTAAGGAAACGATACAAGTGAATTTTCAACAGGTTATTGATAAAATTATAAGTCCAGTCACAAGCTGGAATATATTTTCCTTACTATGGAAGAACATTTAATATTAATTAAGATGGTCATTCTCCCTAAAATATTATTTGTTATGCAATCATTTTCATTGTCTCCAAAAAAAAAAAAATAATGAAAAAGAAACATCCTAATTAAGTTTCTTTGGCATCCAAATAAACCAAGAGTTCATTTTAATTCACACAAAAGGTTATGATAAAGGTGGAATTAGATTCCCTGATATTCAGTTGCATGCTGCATTGTAAAAAGTCTTGCACTGTGAACAAATTCATCATATGAATCAAAATAAAAACTAATACATTGGGTATTATTATCTAAAAATAACAAACATATTAATTGTCATAAGTAAATGGTTCCTAACAGTTTTGTCTGGTTATTAAAAGATCATTGTGTAAATGGAAACATTTCTAATCAAATTCCCTATATAAATAATATTCTTTCTTCCTTCTGGAAATTCACATATTCTAATTATTCTATTAACGACCTACCCACAGATTTACTATTCTCCCATGCAGGACTAGCTTAGTCCTCCATGGAAGTGGCCATTTAGGAGCAGGACGGCAGTGCACCATGCATATTAATGAAGGCACGCTGCCTGAGCTCCTAATCTTACACGGAGCATGTAAGAGTGCAGGGGGCGTGTCTGGGAGCAGATCTCTTAGAATATACATGTCCTTGCAATGAAGAACAGCAGACAAGTCCTAAAAGAATGAGAGAGACTGCTCATAGGTGTATGCATACCCCCAGCAACACCTCCCGACATGTACAAGTTCAATAGTGAAAACAAACACTATAAAGATATATATATATTTTTTTATGAAACAGATTAAATTTAACTGTAGGTGCATGGGTTTGCCCATTGCTTAGCTATGGTTAAAGCAGCTTAAATGGCAGAAGAGGATAAAAAGCAAGATATATTCAAAGGAAGCAATATAGCAATAGTGTAGTGGGCAGAGCATTCATTCCTGGTTCGAGTCCCACTGCAGCACATTCCATTTTCCATGTCAAATCACTTTATGACCAATATTTTAGTTGCATAACCTACTAAATAACATATATTTGTAAACTGGAATACTGCATTAAATGCAGATGTGAGGTGTCAGTGTCATAATGCTGCAAAGTCCACAGATAATCACATGTGCCCCATACAGTATATGTAAACAGGAATCAGGGATACAACTGGAAGGTAAAATGTGTAAGGAATGATAACTCCATACATCATCCAAACCCCCCACCTTCCTAAGAGCCATTAGATATTACTGTCTAAATTAGTGCAGTGGTAAGTGCGAGTAAGCACTATTAAGCATGTGTAAGCACCAGTAAGCAGTAGTAAGTGGGAGTAAGCATATGCAAGCACTAGTAAGTGGGTTTAAGCCCATTTGTGTGGGGGTAAGCAATGCGCGTACAGGTTAAGCAATATTGAAGCTAACTCTCTGTAAGCATATTTAACCAGAGGTTAGCATTGCTAACCCTCGCACAAACCTGCTTAAAAGTGCTTTAATCACTGTATGCAACAGCCCTTGTTCTGCCAAGCAACAAAATAGACAGCCTCTGCAAGACTCAAACTGAGGACCCTACATACCACAGCCAAAGTGACTTACCACTAAGCAATCACAGCAGTACATAAGATAGAGGTATCACCAAACAAATCCTCACTATGGGAAAATCAAACTGAACATGTTAAAGGAATCTATATACATTCTTATGTTGTATAACCTACTACATAATACAGATATGTGAATTGGAGTACTGCAGTAAGCTCAGATGTGAGGGGTAATTGTAATAATGTGTTGATGCCCCCTAATAAACACAAGGACCCCATACAGTGTACGTACACATGAATCATGAATACCAGACACATATATAATGTAATGAATAATAAATCAATGCCAAAAAGCAAATATAATGCAAATTAAATATTAAGCAACACTAAGCATTGCACAGGCCAGCTTAGTAGGTGTAAGCAATGTGTAGGCCAGCTAACTCAATTTGTCCATTGGCATACCCCTTTAAACAATGCCAACCTTAGGTAAGCAGGTTTGCCCTTAGCTTACCCTTTTCAAAACCATCAAATCACAGCAAAGTGTGGGAAATCAGCCCTATTTAAACCCAACAGGCAGGACTACATCTCATAACTGGTTGTAGCTTCCCCTTGCAGTCCTCATGTCTGGAATGGGAAAGGGAGTGTGCTTTTGGGTGCAGCACTGGGGCATACAGGAGTCCAGAGTCATGGCAGGACTCCTTGTCAAAGACCATGAGCAGAGACTGCTGCTGGGCCAGTACCAGAGTTCCCAATATAAAGTGGAATCCTGGGACCATCTCGCCCATGACCTCACCAGTGCCACTGGCATACCCCAAACTGGTGAGCAGGTCAGGCATCACTATGCCGACCTGATGCGGTGAAAGGGGGATCTCTTGGATCAGTGGATCCAAGAGGCCAGGGTGATAGGGGAGGTCCCAGTGGTGTGTAAGTATCACTCCACTACCTGTTTAATAATTGCCAGGTCATGCATATTATGGATAGGCATGGCTAAATATTCCTTTTATGTCCTTCACAGCGGCAAGTGAGTGGGTTGTGAACCAGGAGGCCCATAGCTGTCACTTGGAGAGGTTGCGACATGAGGCAGGTTTGTAATACTCTTGCATGTACTGTCATAGGAAATAAATCTAACTGTATTGGTAAGTCAATTGCATGTATAAAACCTGCATTGTTTAAGGCAAGTACTGCATGCACCAGTGAATATGGCAGGAAGAGTTTCATATAGGTGGTATGTAAATAAAAGCGTAATAGCCTGACAATGAAGGTCTAACTGCTGGACTGCATGTGTTTACTCCTGTATCATATGGTAATGTAGATTTGCAATCACTTAATAGTATTATTGTATTAAGTACTGTTGCCCACACTGTGCAACATAAAGAAAAAATGTGTAGGAATGTCTGGATATGACTGGTGTAATCCCCAGAGGTCAGCTAGTACCACTGGAAGAGACATAGACAGAAAACAGTGAAAAGACAAACAACGAAATCCAAATAGCACACACAACTGAGACGTGAACTTTTGTATTTTTAGCACACACAGCCATGGTTCGAATCCAGGGAGTGGTAGTAGTTTGCATACAGAATCATATCCCACAACTGTACAGATATGTCCAGAATATCCAGTACATTGGCCCATATCTGCTGCCTGTCACTGTGCCCCCCCCCAGGGAAATCAATGGGATGATCCCAGATGTTTAGGCTGCAAACAAGAAATACAACTGATTGTCACACATCTATATGAACAAACTTGTCACCCTAGCAACTCCCCAAACTGTTATGAGAGTAATAAGCCAAGTATGTCCCATCTAAACCCCCATGTTGTCAAGCTCTGACCAGAGTGTGTACAGTAACAGAGTGAAATGTAAGTGCATAATACTAATGTAAAAACTGGTATTTTGTGTGGCAACAGTCAGGTAGTGCTAACAAATATTGCTCCCACAGGTTCGTCATATACAAACACTGTGCCCAGAAATAAAAGAGTGATATCCTGTACTGGTACTGTTTACGTTGGTATTCTATGGCATTGTTAGTGTTGCAGTTGCTCTGAATAATAAGGTAATACTCATCACTGTCACCCACACTCTGCTACATAATATATAACTGTCTAGGAAATCTTGTATAACAGTGATGTAATACAAGGTCAGAATGTAAAACCACAGGAGAATTATACACATAAATCAGATAAGAGATATACAGCAAAATCCATATAGCACACACAACTGTGATGGACAGTGTTTTAGTGTTAGCAGACACAGCCATGGTCTGAATCCTGGGAGTGGAAGTAGGCTGCATACAGAATCATATCCCACAACTATACAGATATGTCCAAAATGTCCAGTATATTGACCCATATCTGCTGATTGTCACCCTGTCCCCGTGGGAAATCTGTTGGGTGATCCCAGATGTTTAGGCAGCAGACAGGAAATACAACTGATTGTCACACATCTATAAAACAAACCTGCCACACTAGCAAATCCCCAAAATGTTATGAGAGTATTAGGCCAAGTATGTCCCATCTACACCCCTATGTTGTCAAGCTATGACCAGAGTGTGTAGAGTAACAGAGTGAGATGTAAGTGCATAATACTAATGTGAAATTTGGTACTTTATGTGGCAACATTCAGGTAGTGCTAACAAACATTGCTTCCACAGGTCTGTCAGATACGAACACTTTGCCTAGAAATACAAGATTGATACCCTGTACTGGTACTGTTTACTCTGGTATTGTATGGTATTGTGAGTGTTGCAGTTGCTCTGAATAATAAGGTATCACTGATCACTGTCACCCACACTGTGCTACATAATATAACTGTCTAGGAAATCCTACATATGAGTGTTGTAAGTCGCTAAAGGTTGAAGAGGGCAATTGTCTACATATGTCCCGGTTCACCTGCTTGTGGTCAAGACATGTCCAGAGTCTGTTCAAAAAAAGATGGACAGATATGTGCATAACATCAACCTGGAATCTGGGAGCATGTGCAGAAACAGTTAGTTAGTGTTAATAAACAATTCCTCCACAGGTATATCAGGTAAGAGATGTATACTGCAGGTAAAACCAGTCCATGTATATAGTTGCTGACAGCCATATCACTGTCCAAACTAAAGCAATAGGGTAGTGTAGTAATATTTGTAAGGTACAGATAACAACACTGACTAGGAAAGTAATGTGAACTATAGTAATATACTACTTGTTAATTGACACCCCCCCACCATATCTCCAACAATAAATTAAATACCCACCTCAATCAGTACGTGATGACTCCACTGTAATATTGGGACATATGTCCTATTGTTTGATAATGATTTAAATCTGTTTCTGTGCATGTGTTATGTTGAAATACCCCAACATTGGTGGCATGGTGTCATCAATGTACCTGCATGCTGTTGTTATTACCACTACAGTCCCATATATGCATGTGTTCTGTTTGCTATGCAACTGTTCCATATCTGGTGTCTGGGTTAATGGGAACATCTATGCATGGTGTTATACCTAATCCTGGAATGTATTGACTATTACTAACCCTCATATGTTGATAAACCATAAACACCATAGAATGTATGGGAATGCGGGTCCCAGTGGACCCACCTGTCCCACCTCAGCTGGCCGTGGCACCGGGCACCAGCATGTCTGGGGCCCAACCCGGGACCTCCTCGTCCGATGGTCCTGCACCATCATCAGGTGGAACCGCCTCAGGGGATGGGGCTCACCCTCCCCATGGGAGCGAGCATGGACAGGAACCTGTCACCCATCACCAGGTCCTGGTAGTGGTGCATAGCGAGCTCTGCAGGGAGGTTGGAGATCTGCTACACCAGCTCGAAGGCCGCATGTCATGACTAGAGGGCCAGCCTGGCTCTCTGACTCAGCCCCCAGCACAGACACCTTCAGGGCTGTGAAGGTGCAGTGGTGACTGCCCATGGGTGGGGACCTCAGTCCCACTGTTTCTACTAGGGGGCTCATGGGCTTTCGAATTCCCAACACCCCTCCCCATCAAGGTGTTTAACCCCCACATGCGTCATATACTGCCCATGTATTCGTCTTGTTTGTCTTGTCTGTTAACCTACACAAGCTAGCTCCCCAAATATACGTACTATCCCTCCCCAACATCCCACACTCACCTGAAAAAAAAAAGTGCAATCTGTTCCCAAAAAAAAAAGATATCACCCCATTCATAGCTGTCCATTTCACACACATGTCCACTGGACACATGTAAGCTGGTCTAATTGGCATCACAACATATTATTGTTGTTCTCATCCCTCTCTCAGCAGATTGAGTGTCCAAATCTACCTCCACATTCAGTGTATATGTGCAGCTGTTTCTGTAGAAGAAATGGGTCTTCCCTTCACCCTCCTGCACATCCCTAGCTATTTTCCCTACTGTCTTTCCCTCTTTGTGTGCCCTTTTTACCACTTTCCTATCAGCCCTTTTTTCTTTTCTTTTAAATAAATTAGCACAGGGATAAGTGGGAGTAAGCACATTTAAGCAGCAGTAAGCAGGTTTAAGCTTGTTTTATGTGGGGGTAAGCAATGCCTACACAGGTTAAGCAATTTAGAAGCTAGCTGAGTATAAGAAACTGTCACCGGAAGTTAGCAGTACTTACATCCAGGCAAACCCACTCAAACCCGCTTACAATTGCTTAAAAGTGCATTAATCACTCTGTATCAAATGGCCCTTGTTCTGCCCAGGAACAAAATAAACAGCCTCTGTAAGGCTCAAACCCAGGACCCTGCACACTACAGCCAAAGCAATTTACTACTAAGCCATGTCAACTATACATAACCCTGAAGTTTTCACAAACATATCATCCAGCCCAGTCATTCAACAGTACAGGAAATTTATTTAAACATGTGTATGTTTATGTGTGTGTATATGTATTAATAGCTAAATAGATATAACATATCTTTATATGTAGATACAGATATATATATATATAATATATATAGAAATATATACATATATACATACATACATATGCATACATCTATAGATATATATGTCTACATCTATATGTATGTATATATATATATATATATATATATATATATATATATATATATACAACAATATATCTATGTAACTATAAATATATATCTATATGGATATATACAGACATATATCTATAGATATAAAAGAGAACATAACAAAAACACATGCACCATTAGTGGGGGTGAGGGGGCCCAAACAACATAAGACTTGTACGTATAGATATCCCCCCCACACACACAGCCAAACACGTCTGCTCTGCTATACAGAACCAACTGTTGCAAATCCCATAACCATGACCTGACACAACATGGGCAAAAGATGTTAACAGTACTCCATCCCACCTGTATGATGTCAGGCTGGTATCAGTAACATATCATGAGGTACAGTCTGGCTACCATAGGGAATGTACAATGTGGAAGCAATAAGCATTCCTAAGATACATATACACAGACACATATATGCTGATGCATATACATATATATATATATATATATATATATATATATATATATATATATATATATATATATATATACATATATATGGAACTACACATGCACACACAGAGATATGTATAGGAAGATACATATGTAGAAGGTGCACACAATACAGAACAGCCACTATGCCTACAGTTGCTCCCTTACCAACTGGACACAGTATGAGCCACCCATATAAATGGCAAAAGGATATAACACCACACACAGGTTTGCATACATGGGAAAGCTCTATTTATGTACTATTACAGTTGTATATGCCATGTCATATAGCTGTTTAGACCCTGACATGCATATAAACAGAGTAATGCAACTGTGAAACAGTTATATTACTACAATAGTCTGGAAAGGTTTACATATGTTGCTGTCCAGGCCGAGGCCTTCAAGCAGTACAATAGTAAAGACAGACTGGGCCACTGGATAACAACCAATCAACAGTAAGTAATGCAGATGTATAGTCCAGCAGCCTCTAACTACACTCTGTACACAATCCCTAGGGGGTAAAGACCTCAGTTGACACAATGGGATGCATCTGTTACATAAGAAGGCATAACTGACGCAATCACAATCACACTGACAAAAAGAACAATCTGTATGGCAGGAAGCAGTAGGCCTGCATTTAACCAATGTGAATTGTATGGTAATGTACATCCAGATACCTTAAGGCAGCTTACCCCTGATACCCCCACATGTTGTAACAGCCTAGGTTAGTTATGGTGCATCCCACCATAGACTGAATAATACAGGGCCATATACCACTGTTGCATACACTGGCCTCTGGAGTGCATAAGGGCACACCTGTATTGTGTAGATGAAGTCCACACATATATGGACCCAACCCCACAATATGTGTGGATGCCACAACAGCAGTGGACTGATGGCAGGAATGGCAGCATGACATACTCACAGGCCACTACATAAACTCTGACAGTATGTCATATGGACAAAGCCTGGTATGTAGGTGGAGGACAGAGGCTGGAACACAGGTCCATATGAGAAATACTGTTGTCATACACTAAGGAAGTTGCTAGTGTTACAGGATAGTCTGCAACATACCCTTAGTCATGAATATGAAGTTAGAAACAGACAGGGATGTAGCCATGTACTGATAGCACTCAACACACAAATTGCCAGTGATATATCTGACACAAGACCTGTGTGGTGGACAGACAAAACATAATAGGCACACCTCTGTCCATCAAGTGGATAGGCCCACAGTTGAGAGCTATGCAGACAGACTGCATTCCAAGTTAAACTACTATGTACACACAAACCCTGTAACACTGCTGCTATACAATGCATATAACAGCACTACTCACAATCTGTCTGTAGCTCTGGAACCTCCTACAAATATGTAGCTGGCCTGAGTGTGCAGGTTCTCTTGTATGAGGTATTGCTATTTGCTGTCTGCAGCACTGCTGCCCATACACAGGAAGGATGTCCACCATACAGGAAAGATAAAGTGACCACGCCCACATGATGTAGGGATTCATAGTAGTTGGTTGCCATGACAGTGGTAATTGGAAGTACTACACAGCATGCTGCATGCAGGTAGCAAGTAGAGGACACTGACTAGTGCAGAGGCCATCACCTGATCATGTGCATCACCTACAAAAGCCATGCTGCAATCTATTCCAAGCAGCTCAATCCATTTACTGGAGGGAGACCGAGAGAGAGAGAGATACAGAGAGAGAGAGAGAGAGAGAGAGAGAGAGAGAGAGAGAGAGTGTCTGAAAGGCAAAAACAAACACAAAAAAATTCAGAAAACTATCCAGAACAGACATCATTCCCACAACAGGTATGCGACGTACATATGCATGTAATTGACTGTAGTACTTGGTCCATAATAATGGGATAAATGATGTGGAATGATTTATATGTGCCATCAGGTGTTGTAATGATGTTTAGCTGAACGACTGTTAAGGACAATAGATTCTGTCTCTGTGGATAGTGGGCCATACCCGTCAACTGTGCAGAGCAGCAATGACTGATAAGATGTAAGCCATCATAGTGTGTGTTGTGTAATGGGAAGTATGTATATTACTGTGGCCAATAGCTGGTGGTGGAAGTAATGCCATAATGATGGACACGTCGGTTCCACAGCCCACCACTTGCAGGATACTCACGTTAATCTGTATTGTAGCATGCAGGAATGCTATAGGTGTGTAATAGGGTTACCTGCAATCTGCCCCTACATATACCTCCCTAATGTCAGGCTGTGTCCATATGTGGCACCTGTCTGTGTTGTAGTAAGGCAGAACAGTGCAGCTGTGCAGGAAGGTGTTGTGAGATTGTGGACCTGATTTCTGAATGTACCCCATATATAGGTATGCATATGTGTACATATATATATATATATATATATATATATATATATATATATATATATATATATATATATATATGTAGCTAAATGTATGTCCACAAATATACAGATACCCATGTGTGGACATATATATATATAAACGCACATAGGCAGCATCATATATATCTACACATATATAGATATATATACCTATATGCATGTCTCCATATATACAAACACACACACAAACATATATGTATGTAAATACATGTCCCCTATATTACCACCACAGTGCTGCATGCTATGTGTGTGCAACATGGACGGGTATGTCACATGTGAATCCCCTTGTTGCGACCACATTGCCTTTGTTTGTGAAGTATGGAATGGAAATATGGGGAAGTATGGCAGGTATAGTTGTGGAGGTGAACAGGGTTGGTAGATATAGAGGAGAGCCTACAGGGGTGGTATGTGACACATGTGGTGGGTAAACACCCTGGATGGTGTGTGTGGTCTGTGATGTGGAAGCCCCATGGGCCCCAATATGGACACAATGGGAACAAGCCTCCCACCCAGTGCTACTCACAACAGCAGACCACATCCTAAATGTGCCTGGCCTGGAGGCTGAGTAGGAGGAGCTTGTAGACCCTGTGAATGTGTACTGGGTGCCTCAAGGTGATGTAGCACATCCCACATGTGTCTGTGAAGCCCGTTATGGAACAGACCCTGGACCTGACCTCGGGGGACAAGATCATGTTTGTGTGTGCCCCCAGGGGGGGACAGCATCCCCTGAGTTGGTTCCACCTGAAGGTATTGCTGGATCAGTACATGAGGAGGCCCCAGGGTGGGTCCCACATGTGATGTGGCCTGGTAACATGGGCTGATGAGTTTGGAGAGGTGGTTCTGCTGGCCAATAGTACATAAACATGTTTTTGTGTCACTGTTATAGAACATGTGTGGGTAGTAATAGTCTGCACAATCCTGGAACATGTCCAACAGCATGCATAGATATCCCCAATAACATAGAATGTCAGATGTGCAGCAACCACATAGCAAGCATACTACAGGCATATATAGAACCATAGTGGCCCTGACAATGGCATGCAGGTGAATAGTCTGTAACAGGCCAGCAATGATAGTGTCCACACAGGGAACATGGCTACAAACACATTGCACAAAGTGTGGTACAATACGATATCTGCCCCACCGGTAGGTAAGCTGTAGCCATACCTATTGAGTTGTGTGTACAGTTTGTTGTCACTGATATGGTGGGGGGGTGACAGTGATATGTATTAAGAACTGTGGTATCCTTGCTACATGACTTGCTCACACCTGTGTCCATCTTTATTTCTTTCAGGCAAGATGTCACGTGGAAGGCTTCTGGCTTGCTCAGCAGCCGAGAACGACATTGTGGTAAACCACCTAATCCAGCACTACCCTGTCTTGTTTGGCCATGCTGCCCATGATCAGCAGGAGTGGACCGCCCTGTGGAATGACCTAGTCCACAGGGTCAATGATGTCGGACTGCACAACCGCAGTTATGAGCAGGTCCAGCATCATTATTCTAGCCTGCTTCTCAATGTTTATTGGCGTGCTGCTGCAGTCCAGAGGAATCACCTCACAACAGGGGGTGCCATGCGATCCATCCCAGCCGACATGTGTAGAGGATCTCCTAGCCAGCCTCATGGCACCTGCCCGTCCACATAGCCAAAAACTGCTGGGCACCATTGTGGATGTAGGTGCTACCCACACACTGGCTGAAGAGCATGCAGGTAAGGCCACAGGGCACATCAGTAGACCACTGTTGTGTATACATCCACATCTGTGCAGGTAGATCATGCATATCTGACATTTCATAGATATAGTTTGTTGCTGCATAGTAGTGATAAACAGATGTGCATATGTGGTAGTATTGCGGACATGTACTGTTGATGTATTGTAATGCTGCACCCACCTTGTAGCAATGCCACAGGTGTGGCCACTGACTTTGCATCTCTTACCCTCTTATGTAGGTCCCTCCGGTATACCACCAAGAAGCCAGCCTGTAGTTGGTGAGTATGGTTTATGTTGATGCTTGCCAATACACCAGGCATGTAATGGCTATGGTATATTCCATGCACACATCTAACACACCTACCCAGAATGCATGCTGTATATGTGCACATATTGTTGATGTTGTTGTGTATTTTGGCTTTTCCCGGTTAGAGGTCGCCACAGTGGAACTCCAGTCCGCTAATGATTGGTAGTAGACTTTTACGTGCCGAGTTACCAGCCCTGACGCACAACCTTCAACGAAGGTACGCCCATTCACGCATGTCTCCACGCAGAAGATGCTCTAGCTGAGAATCGAACAGGACAGCATCTGACTGTGAGGCGACAACGCTACTGCAGCACCACCACCACGGGTACTATATGTGCACATATTGTTGCTGTTAAATTCACGGCATCACAGTGTTGACCATGATGGGATATTGGAAGGGTAAGTCAGACACCTGTGAAATAACTAACATCCTGTCATTGTGGAATGTGTCCACAGGGAGTAACATAATGTTGGGAGACATGGCCTACAGTAGGGACATGTTTTAAACATCACCCATATATAGTGCAACACCAGTGTATATACCTGTAGGAGAATGGCAACTGTTGCAAAGTTACACTATGGCATAAGGTATTACTGTGATCCACATTATCAGCTGGGACTAGGCTGTAACATGTGGTGTTCAGTGTATGGGACACTGCAAACTGACACGTGTGTAGGCCTTACTTGTCAAGCATCTGCAAAAAGGCTGAAGGTGGGGGGTTGTCAGCATGACACACCAGTGTACTGCAGCATGGATCCTAAGGATGCTAAGAATGGCTGTATCTGCACAAAGTCAGGTTCAGGAACTGTGGCAGACATAACCCTACCCCCACAGCAATAGTGACAGCAGTGTGTGAACACCAAGGGATTTGCACATGAGTAGACCTTGCAATCATGCAGATTAGGGGGACATGTGTAGGGCAGACTGAACATACACTGCCAAATGCAGATGGCCCATACTAGTATACCCCTGCTAGGAGTAGTGACTGCTGTAGAACACATAACAATAGGTGCAACAAACCATCATGATAAGGGTGTGCACACATATGCCCACATGGAGTGTATGCATCGCAGTCATCATCCGCACACCTAACACGTTCTGTAGACACTGCATGTGAAAGCACAGGACATATGTCACATATCAGGCTCATGTACTGTTAATATATGCGGTGATGTGTTCCCATGGCAGATCAAGGAAGGGTGCATCATTTCAGTAAGGGTGTGTACATTCCCCATAGCCATGGTATGCTCTGACAGTTGTCAGTATAATAGCATTGGATTGGTCATGCATGGTCCACTGATGTTGAGAGCTATAAATCAGACATCAGGCATTCACAAATGACATCTGTCCACATATCATCCCAGGTATGTGTTGCTGAAAAACATAGGGGCTGTGAGCATTAAAGCTGACATAACTGACACAGTGCTACACATTCAGCAATGGGGTTATACACCTGTGAGGTGTAGTGTACAGTACATGACAGAGTACAGAACAGGTGCACAGCAATACTGTGTACATGGGTGCAATGGTATCCAGGGGAAGTGGCATCACCTATTAACACAGCACATGCATCACACACATGTATACTGTTGCTAGCATGGATGACTATAGCTGCACTGAATGATGTTATGTACCATATGTTATGCATGTTGACAGATGGGTAATAGGAGGGCTGTGTTTGCTATAATTGTGCAACCTCACCTGTATGTGTGTGCATCCTGGTGGGTGGTTAGTTTGTCTTTAGGGTGACTCTGGTGAAGTGGAGGGAGGTTGATGCATGTAGGATGCATGTGTGCATGTGTGTGTGTTTGTGTGGGTGTCCATGTAAGCAGATGTGCGATTTTGGGGTTGTTCATACAGCAGTATCTCCCTTTGGGATCGTGCAGTACATGGACATGAACTTTCACATGACACACCAGGAATACTTGTCATGTATGTGATCACAAGACAGTTGATAGTATAATATGGTCTGTAGCATGGAACAGGCATTAAGAGGGAAGGTAGATACCAGGTGCACCCTTAATATCGCATTCAGCAGAGAGGTGACTGACAGTCCACTACAGATGCATTGGGGAATTACTAGTCAACACCAGGGAATGTATTCATATATTACAGTTGTCACATGATAGGCTGATTGAGCAGCATAACTGGCATGTTCTGAGCAATACATACACATGACACTCCAGTGCATGATATTATGGAGTGAACATAGTAGCCCCCACATATAGGGGCCATGCTCATGATGTCCAGATATACACAGGGTGAACACTGAATGACAGGAGTGAGGCCATGTGAAACCACTCCACTCAGGTCAGGCAGGTAATGGAGTAACATGTCTTTTGTTGTGATCACTTGTCTAGGCATTTAGAGGACTGATACGTTAATGAGTGGTATCAGTGAGTGTATGTTACCAAGTGTGATGCAGGATGGGGAACACATGGGAATATATGTGGGATTGTCTGTAAAGTCACGCACAGGTAGGCATTAAGGTGGTGTGTGTGTGTGTGTGTGTGTGTGTGTGTGTGTGTGTGTGTGTGTGTGTGTGTGTGTGTGTGTATGTGTGTACTGTTATGCAATGCTGTACAGGTGTTAAAGTGAGTTTATTGTTTTCCCCCACAGGTGGCAAGGTGGGTCAGGATCCCTACTGCATGCAATCTGATGTTGGTGTCCATACAGACACCAAAGATGATGATAGTACTGTAGAGGCACAGGTGGGGTTGTCAGGGCCTATTGTTGTCAGTGAAACAGCGCCATCATTTGACATCCCCCTTTTAGCCACCCCAACCCCACACACAGTTTCAGTGCCTTTACATACCCCATCACCAGTGGCCATAGTGGAGGGACAGCTGGCATTTGGTGACAGTGCACAGGAAAGTGTGGTAACCATGATTACTGTGTCTGGTCGCAGCAGGCATAGCCGGATGTGCAGCAGGGCACCACATAGGCAGATGTCCCAGGGTGCTTGTGGTAGGGCCACTGGTCATCATGCCCCTGGCAGATGCGACACAGCTGGTACCAGCAGGTGCATGTTTCAGGCTGTCATGGCAGCACAGGCATATATGGAATGTTACACCAGACAGGGCCTGAGGCTGCAGAGGGCTGCTCTCACATCTGCAAGTGACAACTTCTGTGAACTGTCTGGTGCCATCTGTGCATTTACTGAGCTCATGGATAGATGGTCTGGTGAGATGATGGCCCTCATTGACCATGGTTTGTCTGTGCTTGAACATGTGGTGGGAGTGTGGCTACTGCTGAGTGGATGTAGGCCAGCAACACCAACAGCTGGCAGTCAACATGGATGTGCTAGGACACCAAAGGGCTCCCATAGTGGCAGTACCAGCCTCAGAACTGCAGGGGCATGCTGTCCACACCACACCACATCAGGCCACGAGCATGTGGTCCTGGCCAGTCCCAGGAGGGACCTGGTTCTAGTGGACATTTGTCATCATCAGGTGAGAGTAGCACATTGAGGCCTGTACCTGGATGTGCCCATGGAACCCCTGTCAGGCACAGTCCACGTGTCCGTGGCTGGAGGCAGTGAACTGCACACCCTACCAGGTATGGTCTGCAGCTGTCCATAAACACCTGTGTAGGGCAGCTGCATGGCAAAACTGTGTGCCTGCATACCCACACACTAACACACCTAGGGCAACCCCATACCTACACACACCACTTCACCATGCCAAGTTCACCTCATTACACCCCTCACCCACACACATGGTGTCAAATGTATGGCCCACCATCGACCTCTGGCAGACCAACAACACACCCTGTGCATATGATGATACCTGTGCCACATCTCTGTCATCCATGCCATCAATGCAGGGACAGGATAATGTGGTTCTGATGCAGATGGTGACTGTACTACAGTGTACCAAAGTACTGCAGTGTAACATGTTGTCAGGAGTAAAGTGTAATGCATATATGTCAGGTAGTGTAGCTGTCCAGCAATGATGCATTATAGCTGTTAGTAACACTGGTTGATTGTGGTCTCTATAATGTTATCTATTTGCACTGTAGGTATACATGTGTCAGCATGAGGATGGTCTGCAGTCATATTCCACAATGGGGTATGGCACTGTGGTGACACCATGGCTGTGACATATCTGGGGTACAGTTGAACACATGTCACAGGTTTGTATAACAGTTATTGACTGTGCCACATGGACAGGTGACCCACTGGGACATGTATGATCTGCAACCTGATGTAGACCCATCCACATACATGCACACTCTTACTTGGCAACACTGTGACTAGACCTCTACCTAGGTATGTAGTGATACTGAAGTGTGTGGCTTTCATTGCACACACCACACAGCATTTAGGGTGAGGTGTGTTTCAGGTTACATGTTACATGCCAAACATTCCCAGACATGTACAGTATGCTAATGGGGGATGTAATGGGTGTATATGAACAATACATAGTGTGACATACCTTCATATACACATTAACAGACACATAACAGGCAGACACATGTCTGAGATACCTGAGCCTATCACTGCTAATTAACTTGAACATGTGTTCAATGTGTTACAGATAGGCTGCACACAGCACATACATAACTGGCCTGGATTGTGGTATTAGTTACCTGTATGGTTGATGGTGACAGTGGTAACCATAACGTGGTACATGGGACATATACCGGGTGTACCTTGGTGTAATGACAGTGTACACAGCATCCACACCCCCAGTGGATATTGTACTCCCTGAAACCCATGATGACACTCTTACATACCCACCATCACACATTGCCCATGACAGCAATACAACCCATTATATATCCCAGCAGTGGTACTACTGGGATATACATCTAATGCACATGTTGCAGGCATAGTAGGGTGTTGCATTGCCATGCCTCTCATATGGGCAGTAACAACATTATCTGTACTACTGTGTGGCAATGGGTATTGTACTCGAAGTATGTGGCCTCGGAATGCTGTACACTATAGATATACAAACATGCACACATACACACACTTGCCAGAACTCAATGGGTATCCCATGCTTATCAACCCATTTGTACAACACTGTTGTGCTGGTACTGCAAGGCTTGTGTAGCCAGTATGGAGCGGAGCTTAACAGGTACATGTAATGTCCGATACAGCAGCAGCCACAACTGACTATGGCAATGGGTGTTGCAGTGGTTGCGAAAGCCCTCATGGAATTCCGAAGTACAGGTGTGCTAATGCACAGACATTGTTATACTCAGAATGCGCACATACATATGTCAGTACTGGGGTGCATCACTGTGGGTGGTCATAGCTGTGTACCTAGCTATTGTCCAAGGAGAGATAGGTTGTGTACGAGATGTGTGTACATTGGTATCCTGCCACCTGCCATGTGGCAGCAGGCAATTTATGGACATACACTACTGTGGCGAACATCAGGGTGAGAGTGACATGCATCAGCCACTCCTCCAGGTGCCTCCTGCACATGGCCACTGAGGTGATCAAGTTGACATGTATGCAACATGCATTACAACTCATGGTTAGTGTCTATGATGTAGACCTGTACCCAAGCATGTTCTGTTGACTGTGGTAGTGTAGTGGATGTACCCATGGCATGTGGTGCATACAAGGTGTTATCTCCTGTATGTGCCAGTTGTTACACAGCTGGGCAGACATGTCAGTGTCAATCAAGCTTAAGTTGCCTGTACATATCCCAGCCGGATATCTGCCATCTGCACATCTGTACAGGGACTGACAGTCATCAGCTTGGCAAGTAGCTATGCAATAGGATGAATGTGTTGACAGACAGACATTTTACAAGAATATGTATGCCATAACGACATGTCAGAAGCCCTCACTAGCATGTGCTGTACAGACTGTACTCTACAGTTACATTCCACATGTCAGATCATTATCCAGTAGGGGTTATATACTGTGGCACAGCTCACACACCAGGGATACAACATGGAGGCCTCAGAGTCCAGCTATGCCTGCAAGTGTGCCTGTTTTTAGTACTACATTTAGCACTCTATTCTTGCCTAGGTAAGCACTGTCAATAGTAGTACCGCCATGATACACTACATGCCAGTGTGACAACATGTACCCTGGCCTACTACCCCTATATGTAACACATTCCCATTGATAGTGCTGTACAGGCCTCATATATGTCTGTGTCTCAGACATGGCACTCACACCCCTTGCTGCTGTAATGACAGCACATAGACACATGTATTGTACATGGCATTACATACATTTATTACATATGTCATTACCCTGCTATGTTATCAGACTGGCTGGTGTGAACTGGTTACCAGGGCTAAGCCATGCTTAGCAGGTGTCAGCATTGCTGCAATATAACAGCTAAGCTAATTTGCGCACTGGTAAGTGAAGCCTACACTGTGTAAGTGCCTGTACATTTACCCATAGCTTAGCACCACTTAGCTTCATGCAAACATGCTTAGAGCTGCTCAAAACTGCCTTAACCACTCTGTATCTGACAGCCCTGTTCTGCCCAACAACAAAATGAAAAGACCACTGTGAAGACAGCTGCTTTTTTTCCAATATATCTGTCAATACACATATTGATTAGTATTGAACAATTGCCTTTACTTCCATAATTGTGTAGTACTTGTTATTAATATGACTGTTGCATCACATAAGTTGTTTTATCATAATGTACACATAGCAGATACATACGGTGAGATACATCTGGGAAGGTATACACAACCGTGAGGTTTACGCATGACAGGAATATAGATATATACATATAATAGGTTGATATATATTTACATGTACATACACATGTATATTCATACATATGTTGGGAGGGTGGCCTAATGGTTAAGGTGTTTGCCTTACAAACACAAGGTGCAGGGTTTAAGTCTCACAAGGGATAATTGGCTAGGCTTAAAATGGCTCACAAGGGCAGTTAGCTTAGTACTAATCTATGAATCTATGAATCTATGAATCTATGTCTGTATACACATCTGTATAGTGCAACATATATATGGCCATGTGTACATCTCTTTGTATATAGAGGTGGGAGGCTGGCATAACGGTTAAGGTTTTTACCTTACAAGCACAAGGTGCAGGGTTTATAGGTTCATAGGTTGGTACTAGGCTATCTGCCTGTAGGCAATTATAAGCCTAGCCAGAATGTGTTGGCTTTCGCCACCCCTTTAGATTAGTTCACTGTTCCTCTGTCCAGCAGAGCCACTGAAGTGATCCCAGGTAAACTTTCTGTTTCCCATCCACTCATCAAGGTTTCTTTTGAAGAGTGTTAGTGAGGAGCTCTGCCTAATGTAGATTGGGATCTTGCTGCAAAGCATGGGAAGTCTCTGGGACAGGAATCTATCCCTCCAGCATGTTGTATTTATTGTTGTGATGAGGTTTAGATCCTTAGAGTGTGTGGCTTGAGGGTATAAGGTTTTTTTTTAGGTGGAGCATGTCCATCAATTCTGGGTTGGACATGGCCTTGTATGTCAGGCAGAGATCACCTCTGAGTAGGCGGTATGCAACTTAGTATAACTGGAGTTTCTTCAGTCGAGCTGCATAGGGCATCTGTTTGAGGCCAGTGATCCTCTTGGTGAAGTACTTCTGTGGTCTTTCCAGCTGTTGCAGGTGTCTTGTAAGGTACATCCCAAATGGGGCATTGTACTCTATGATGAGTCTGATGAGTGATGAGTAGAGGGGCACAATGACCTCTTTCTGATCTGGATACAAACCCTTTTGTGATTAGGTGGGCCATGTAGAAGGATTTTCTAACCACTTTGGCAATGTGATTATCAAAGGTGAGATTACTATCTACTTGGGCCCCCAGATCCCTTATTATGTCTTCCGTATTTAGGGAACTACCACCTTTGTGGTAGTTTGTGGGTAATTCGTTTTTTTCCAAAGGGGATGACTATGCACTTTTTGGCATTTAGCTTGAGGCCATGATTTTGACACCAGGTATCCATCTCAGTGAGACCCTTTTGGAGGATGTCTGTATCACCCAGGGAGTCAATTATAGCCCCTAGTTTGCAGTCGTCTGCGAACTTGGTCAGCCATAGTCCTCCTGTGCTTGCCTGTACCTCTGAGAAGTATATGCCAAACAGGATGGGTCTTAGGACTGAGCCCTGGGGAACATCACTTGTAACCGTTTTAGAGTTGGACCTAGCTCCCACAACTCTCACCAAGTGGGTTCTGTCCGTGAGACAGTTGGCAACCCATCTTGTGACATAGGGGTTTATGTTCAGGCTGTTGAGCTTGTCTATAATACCAGAATGGGGAATGGTGTTGAAGGCCTTAACAAGGTCTAGGTAGGCTGTGTGTACCACCTTTCCCTCATCTATAACCTTGGTAACTGTCTCAAAGAAGTCCACTAGGTTTAGGAGGCATGATCTGCCCTTAACAAAGCCAAACTGGGTAGGGTCCAGTGTTTGGAGTTTCTCAATGTCTCTGTTAATGAGCTCAATGATAATGCGCTCCATAGCCTTACAGACCAAGCTAGTCAGGCTTATACAGCGATAGTTCCCAGGGTCTGTTGTTGCTCCACCTTTGTAGAGTGGAATAACCATTACTGTGCACCACTCTATGGGTATGTAGCCTGTGGAGATGCTGAGTTTGAACAGTGTGTTTAGTTGAGGTGTTAGTTCATTTTTGAGCTTGTGTAGGATGTGTAGGTTTGATTCTTACATGGGGTAATTGGCTAGGCTTAAAATGGTCCACAAGGGCAGTTAGCCTAGTACTAATCTATGAACCTATATGTATATATAGATATATGTATATATAGCTATATATGTATGTATGTATGCACATCCTATGTGTACAGATATGCCTATTTATGTAGATATCTATAACTATATGTGCATACATATCTATTCTGATATACCTATTACTGTCAATATATATGTAGATATCCATAAGTATATGTGCATATGTATCTCTATCTGTATATGTGTAGACATATATTGCTGTGTATATGTATATATCTGTGTGTTTATATATGTATATATATATATACATATCCATCTATGTATGTCGACATGTATATATCTATATAGATATATGGATAATTATATATACATATATGTTCACCATATTTCCACAACATAGGGTGGAGTCTTACCTCAGCCCCAATAGTCCCAACCTCTTAGTGCAAGGGGATGTCAGGTATGTATTGCAGGTATATATGTAGACTATTGCTACTGTAATAGGGGTTGTCTTCACAGACATGTGTGGGGGAGGTCACATCTGCTTTAAACATGTGCACCATTGGCTACTGACAGACATCCTAAGGACATCATAGTACAGTATCACTGCTAGCACAGTAATGATCCTGTGGACTACAGCAGAGATATGGCCAATAAATGTGGACAGTCTGACACACTCTGGTCAGTACAGAGGTATACATAGAACCCCATAGTGCAAGACATGTGGACCAAGCCTGACAATGTGGATGTTAACAGCCATGTAGTTGGGTATATCATGTAAATACTGGTATACATTTGCCGCATAGGGTATGCATTCACACAC